>NC_140364.1:12635000-12640000 GCF_054491055.1 Hypomesus nipponensis | reverse complement strand
ACGGCCCATCTCTCTATCTCTCTGCTTGCCTGCTTCCCCACTGGCCTTTTGTCCTTCAATCTCTCCACCCCTCTTCCATCTCTCCAGCCTTCTTCCATCCCTCCCGCCTTTCATGTCTTCCCTCCCTCCCTTGTTTGTCACGTCCTGTCCTGTTCCCTTCCTCGTCTGTTTTCGCCAGCTCCGCGTTCCCTCCCTTCCTGCTGTTCATCCCTCCATCTTCTCTCTTGTCTTCTCCCCCCCGCCCCTTTCCTCTCTTTCTCTCCATCCCTTTTCTCCCTGTTCCTCATTCCCCTCGACTGTACATTTCACAGTTTTATCTCTCTTCGTTCATTTCATGTCCTCCCTCCCTCTCTCAGTCTCTCTCTCTCTCCCTCCCTCTCTCAGTCTCTCTCTCTCTCTCTCTCTCTCTCTCTCTCTCTCTCTCTCTCTCTCTCTCTCTCTCTCTCTCTCTCTCTCTCTCTCTCTCTCTCTCTCTCTCTCTCTCTCTCAGTCTCTCTCTCTCGCTCTCTCTCCTCGTTCTATTCCTTCCTAGTCCACTGTGTTCTGTCTCTGGCTTTTTTGATGGATCACCACAGATGTTAGTTGGTGAACAACCTTGAACACACAGCCTCTTTGTGTGTGTGTGTGTGTGTGTGTGTGTGTGTGTGGGGGGGGGGGGGGGGCGGGGGGCGGGGGGGGTGGTTGGCGGTATATTTGTGTGTTTGTTTGTGTGTGTGTACTTGCCCATGTATCATTAGCATTTGCATTTCAATGGGCCTCATTTGGCTGAACACAAGCAGTACCATAAAGGATTTTGGTGGTCTATTATCGGTCTGCTTTGCTCGCTTTCATTTGGTCATGTTAAAGCAATACGCCTCCCTAAGTCCCTCTCTGATCCTTTATACCATTTACTCTTTTACATTGTACACTCTTTTACATTTTATCTCTCTACCCCCCCACACCTACACACATCTCCTCTCCCCACCTCACCTCCTCTCCTCTCCTCTTCTCCTCTCTTCTCTTCTCCTCAGCTCTCCTTTCATCTCCTCACCTCACCTCCTCTCCTCTCCTCTTCTCCTCTCTTCTCTTCTCCTCAGCTCTCCTTTCATCTCCTCACCTCCTCTCCTCTCCTCTTCTCCTCTCTTCTCTTCTCCTCAGCTCTCCTTTCATCTCCTCACCTCACCTCCTCTCCTCTTCTCCTCTCTTCTCTTCTCCTCAGCTCTCCTTTCATCTCCTCACCTCACCTCCTCTCCTCTCCTCCTCTCTTCTCTTCTCCTCAGCTCTCCTTTCATCTCCTCACCTCACCTCCTCTCCTCTTCTCCTCTCTTCTCTTCTCCTCAGCTCTCCTTTCATCTCCTCACCTCACCTCCTCTCCTCTCCTTTCTTCTGCTCTCTCCTCTCCTGTGTGGGGTTATATCACAGGAGATTAATTAAATGAGGGGGTTAGAGCTTTCTGCTGGGAATGATGACAGGAAGACACGACACCCCCCCCCCACACACACACACACACACACACACACACACACAATGGTAATAGGTCAGAGTTCCTGTGGAGCCTGGTAAAATGTATAGTATGCATACAGTTGGATGACACTAAGCAAACACACACACACCTCCCACTGTTCTTGTCAGATAAGGTGAGGAAGCTACCTCTCAGGATGGAGCGTGTTCCTACATCTATCTCTGCGTTTCCATGACGTCTGTGAAGAGAGGTGCTACGGAAAGCCTTAGAAAGACATGCTGGAGATGGGCCAATCAGGGGCCATTATTCCTGCTGTGGACGTCTCTCTCTCTCTCTTCTCCTTCTCTATCCTTGCTCTGCAAATACATGTCAGTCAGGGGAGTAGAGGAGTTGAAGGCAAGTAGAAAAACAATATGGGATATTCCTCTGAAAGATGGAGGAGAGGGAGATGAAAAAAGAGGAAGTGAACTCGCTCATGCCTGACAGGGAGGAGGGAGAGGGGGTTTATTTTGGCGGGAGCTGTCAGATTTTGAGGTGGGGTGTGTGTGGGGGGGAGGGTTTAAGGTGTGAAAACTGTCCGTTTGAAAGATGGGCAGATTGAATGAAGGGATGTGAAAGGATGAGATTTTATGTATAGTAAATGCAAACATAGTCAATCATCTTTTTTGTAGAGGAATTGGTTTTCAGCCTATCGCTTTGCAAAGTTTATAACCCCCTTCCACACACACACACACACACATTCACACACAGACTCGGGGGCGTGTGAGAGGTCACATCTTCAAGTGGTATCACATTGACTGGTGCAGTGCTGGTTGCCTTGACGATGACGGCTTCTCCGGGGTGATGACTAACTTTTCACCTCTGATCTCCCGAGACCTGACACATGTCAACGCACGCACACATACACACACTCACTCACACACAAATACACACACAGACACACACAGAGGATATTCTCAGTGGGGTCTCGGTCAGGGTCTCATGTCTTCTCTGCGCTGACGTGATGAATGTACACTGAGGAGGAGCATGCTCTGTGTCTGACCACTGTGACCCCCCTCCCCCCTCCCCCCCCCCTCCCCCCCCCCCTCCCCCCTCCTCCTCTCCATCATAAGCTCCAAGGCTGGACTCACTGCTTGCATGTCCAACTCACCGCCCATGTCACTCCACCTCTCACACTAAGCTGGTGTGTGTTTTGGGGCAAAATCATATGTGTTTGGATTAGGGGTTGACTGTGTGTGTGTGTCTGGTTGTGTGTACGTGTGTGTGTGCGTTTGAGTGTTTGTGTGTGTGGAGGAGGAGGATTGTATGTATGTATGTGGGTGGGCTTCTCTGGTTTATGATGATATAGGCATCTAAGCCCTGATACTCATCCACAGGCACGATTCACACACACGCACACTCACACACACTCACTCACACACACACTCACTCACTCACTCACTCACACTCACTCACACTCAAACACACACACACACTCACATGTGCACACTCCTGCAGTGTCAGCTCTCCTCTCATCCCTTGCTCTAGAGCCTTAAAACACGGAGGGGAGCTGGAGACAGAAAGGAGATAATGAAATAAATAGCCTGCCTGGCAACACTTCAAAGACAAGCTCACTCTGCAGCTTGAAAGGGAGAGAGAGAGAGAGAGAGAGAGAGAGAGAGAGAGAGAGAGAGAGAGAGAGAGAGAGAGAGAGAGAGAGAGAGAGAGAGAGAGAGAGAGAGAGAGAGAGAGAGAGAGAGAGAGAGAGAGAGAGAGGGAGAGGGAGAGGGAGAGGGAGAGGGAGAGGGAGAGGAGAGAGAGAGGGAGAGAGAGAGAGAGAGAGAGAGAGAGAGAGAGAGAGAGAGAGAGAGAGAGAGAGAGAGAGATAGAGAGAGAGAGAGAGATACAGAGGTTGAGAGAGAGAGAGAGAGAGAGAGAGAGAGAGAGAGAGAAAGAGAGGGAGAGATACAGAGGTTCAGAGAGAGAGAGAGAGAGAGAGAGAGAGAGAGAGAGAGAGAGAGAGAGAGAGAGAGAGAGAGAGAGGGAGAGATACAGAGGTTCAGAGAGAGAGAGAGAGAGAGAGAGAGAGAGAGAGAGAGAGAGAGAGAGAGAGAGAGAGAGAGAGAGAGAGAGAGAGGTAAAAGATTTTATGAACCAATCTAGTCTGCCTGCCTGTCTCTCTCTCTCTCTTTCTCTCTCTCTCACACTCAAAAACACACAGCTGGCTGAGAAAATCTCATTAATGATGTGGGATCGATGTTCATCCAAAGACGTATTTCCACATTTATAATGAATTTCAACGTATGATTTTTCATCCCTGCAGCATTATTTCTAACAAGCAACACAAGCAATTTACACGTCATACATTGCACTGCCATTGCACTTGCATTTCTTCGTGATGTCTCAGTGTTATGCAAGGACAGACATTTTCCTCATAATGCTACCATGTCATCTCATTAAATATTAAAATATTCATGTAATATGAACATGCAAGCTTGCTGAAGATGTGCCCGTTTTAAAATATCCCCACATGGCCTCAGGACCTTTGTGTGTGTGCGTGTGTGTGTGTGTGTGTGTGAGTGTGTGTGTGTGTGTGCGTGTGTGTGTGTGTGTGTGAGTGCTTCACTACCATAAACTTGCTTCAATGTGATAATTCCTTTTCTTTCGCGTACACACACTTGCACACACACACACACACACACACACACACACACTGTACATCAACGCGTATATTTCCATTGCAGTTGCGTCCACGACAGAACCCTAAGGGTCAGATGATCTTCTCTTTCAATGCTTTTATACTTTTTCATGCCAACAAAGCACACAAAATCCGCCCTTGACGCTCTCTTGCTCTCTCTCTTTTCTCTCTCTCTTTTTCTCTGTCTCTCTTTTTGTCTCTCTATTTGTTTATCTTTTTGTCTCTCTTTTTCTCTCTTTTTGTCTCTCTCTCTCTCTCTCTCTCTCTCTCTCTCTCTCTCTCTCTCTCTCTCTCTCTCTCTCTCTCTCTCTCCCTCCCTCCTCTCTCTGTCTCTCTGTCTCTCTCTCTCTCTCCCATGTGCTGGTGTAAGCCAGTCTCTTGGCAGCAGCTGAATACTGTATCACATACTGCAGAGCAGTGTAAGGCTCTTCTGGGCTGGTCTCTCTGTGCCCAGCATGCAGGCATCTGCAGGTCTAGAACAATACTACAAGGCCTCTGTCCAAATCCCTTGAGGACTACACACACACACACACACACACACACCTGGGGCTTGTTTTCAAAAACTTAATGTGAGTCCTTCTACAGTGACGGGGAAAAACCCAATCTGGCGTGCTGAACAAAGAGACTTTATATATGATACACACACACACACACACACACAGAGCATCTACAGCGAGGCTTACCCAACACACCTGTTTTACAGTGATTTGGAATAGATTTGAGAGTGTTTGTTACAGTTTTAAGCAACAATTTACATTACAGTTACATTAACTACATGCTACTATAAGACAACAATTTGAAGCTATGTAATAAAATGATATTACAGTAAGAAGTGGCAGTAAAGATTATTTCCAAATTGTAAGCTGGCTCAGTGTGGGGGAA
>NC_140364.1:12625000-12630000 GCF_054491055.1 Hypomesus nipponensis | reverse complement strand
AAATCGAGTTTGCTTTTCAAACTACAGTACGTGTTCCAGTGGAGAAAACAAATTGGGTCGGTTTAGAAAGATGCACTCTGTTTATTTCTGTTTGTCTACTTTAGCATCAAACTGGATTTGTGCTCATGTTTGTGTGTGTGCATGTGTGTATTACAGATCAGGCTATTGGCAGATCCTCACTAAGTCAGTGATGGTAATGGCTTGCCTCGCCTTAGGTAAGCCACTCAGCAGGGACTCAGTCAGGCGTATGTGTGTGTGTGTGTGTGTCTCTGTCTGTCTATGTGTGAGTCTGTCTGAGTTTGTGTGTCTGTCTGTGTACGTATGTGTGTCTGTGTGTGTATGTTCATGTGTGTGTGGTATATGTGTGTGTGTGTGTGTGTGTGTGTGTGGTATGTGTGTGTGTGCCTCAGCAGGGGAGAGTACAGAGGGCCCCATGGTTCATGTCTCAACAGCCAAGTCATCAACCTCTTTAATCCAGCCCACCAGGGGACTCACTGTGTGTGTGTGTGTGTGTGTACGTGCCTCCAAGTGTGTGTGTGTGTGTGTGCGTGTGTGTTAGAGCGACCTTCACAGAGGAAGCAGGGCCATAAACTTGGTTATTTTAGTCTTTGTTAAAGGCACAGAGCAGTACGAGCAGCCGGGAGGAGGCACACTGTTTGTTCCAGGAAAGAATTCTCACATTTCTGATGACATTTGAATTGAAAATGTTCTGTGAGGATGAACACAGTGGATTGCATCAATCCAATCAGAATAACAGTGAAATGATTTTCATGTTCCTCTTCTCTCTCTCTCTCTCCATCTCTCTCTCTCCATCTCTCTCTCTCCATTTCTCTCTCTCTGTCTCTCTCTCTCTCTCTCCATCCATCTCTCCCTCTCTCCATCCATCTCTCTCCATTTCTCTCTCTCTCTCTCTCTCTCCATCTCTTTCTCTCCATTTCTCTCTCTCTCTCCATCCATCTCTCTCTCTCCATTTCTCTCTCCATCCATCTCTCTCTCTCCATTTCTCTCTCTCCATTTCTCTCTCTCCATTTCTCTCTCTCTCTCTCTCTCTCTCTCTCTCTCTCTCTCTCTCTCTCTCTCTCTCTCTCTCTCTCTCTCTCTCTCTCTCTCTCTCTCTCTCTCTCTCTCTCTCTCTCTCTCTCTCTCTCTCTCTCTCTCTCTCTCTCTCTCTCTCTCTCCCTGCAGGACGAATGACATAGGATGAACACTGCTGGTGGGGTGTGTCTGTCTTTGCTGTCGTCCCTCCTCGCTGTGGCCGTGGCCGGGCCCCTGGCGGCCCTGTCTGCCCTGGCCCTCGCTCCTCTCTCCGCCCAGACCGTTGCCCATGGAGCTGGGGCCTCGGAGCCCCCAGGGGCCCCCTCCTCCTCCCCCTGCTCCAGCCTGGTAGCTGGGGTGCTGTATGGCTCGTTCTCCCTCAGGGAGCTGTTCCCCTCCAGGGCTCCGGGCTGCTCCTGGGCCCTGGAGAACCCCGACCCCACCAAGTACTCCCTGTACCTGCGCTTCTCCCGCATCCCCTCCGTCTGTCGGACCCACGCCCCCATGCTCCTACCCCTGGACCACCACCTGGCCAATCAGAGCTGCCCGCGCGACCTGCGGGCGGCGCCGCCGCACGACCAGGAAGTCATCGACCTGTGCGACGACGGCCAATCGGAAGGGCCGTATGCCTTCCTGCAGTTTGATAAGAACTTCGTCCAGCTGTGTCTGGCAGGCCACCCCTCGGCCGACCAGCCTCAGGTAACCACGGAGACGCTCGAGCTCCGCCTGGTGGAGGTGTTGCTCATCAACAACGAGAACTCCAGCCAGTTCACCTGCGGCGTGCTCTGCCGGTGGTTCGAGGAGTGCCTGAGCAGCGGTCGCCGCAGTGACGGGGACGTCGCCGACGGCGACGGGTGCGGGGTGACTCAAACGGGGTGCGTGTGCCCGAACAGCAACGTCATGGCTCCACCCATTCCTCTTCTCCCGGCGACGCCCCACAGCGACAGCAACGGCTCCATGTTCCCTGAAGACTGCTGCGTCACCGAGTTGCACTCCAACAACGCCATCGCCATAGCGCCCAGGGATGTCAGACAAGGTAAGCTTATGTTCCTGTTTCCTGTCAGCCCTAAGAGGTCTGGGATGTTGTGATTGGTTAAGACGGCAAATGTGCTGCCCTTAAAAAAAAAGGTATGCTGAATGACAGATAATTAATTGGATTGGACGGCATTGGAAACCTACTTTAGAAGTTTTGTTTTTTGATGGCATGCCTTGATCTGTTTTAATGTGCACTGTGATGACTTCATGGGTCTCCTGCTGTGTTTGTGTAAAGTTCCTAGTCTGGCTCTGACAGACAAGACAACTGATTGTTTGACCATTTGATATTCTCACATGGCTCCAGGGTGTTCTGCAGGCCTTCTTACTGATATAGACCCTCAGGAAACAGCTTTTATTTCCTACATCTGAGTTAAAATGGTGACAAAGTTTCTTTTTTTCAAAGTTCAAAGCTCATTCGTTGATGAGATGCTAAAGTACTGTCATACTGTCAAAGTTTTTCAAATGTGGATCTGTGTGTGTGTGTGTGTTGAAGTGAAGGCTAGGGTATCTCTCAGGTTGTAATGTGTCACACACCAGTGAGTAGATTGTATAATTATGTATTACTGAAGAGATTATTAGAACAGGTAGCAAACAAGTCTATAGTCCAAAATACAGGCAAGGGTCAAAATCACATAAGATCGATATGTGAAAAGATGAGAAAAGCTTGGTCTGTAGGCTAACTTAACACGAGACAAGACTGGTACAAGTACGAACACAGGTGAGGTGCACAGTAATCAACCAAATGAGACACAGGTGCCACAGTCGATAACGCGTAGAGACAGAGCGCTGGGGTCTCGCTGGCTGCTGGCCGTGAGGGGGCGGGACTTAGTCTCAGAGGGGTTTCTCCGAGGTGTGTCCGGGCCCTGGGATTCAAGTGCCTTAACGAAAATTCAATATTGTAATAAGACACATTAAGACACCTGACCTGAGAGCAGGTGACCTGTCGGACTCCTCGCTGGCCTCACACACACACACACACACACTCCTCTGCTCTCCTCTAGCCCTGTGAGCTGATGCTGCTGATAGAAAGGTTATCAGTCCACACACTGCGGTCATCAGACAAGGCGGGCAGATGGGGCTCATTGTCTAAGCACCTCACACACACACACACATTCACCTCACACACACACACATTCACCTCACACACACACACATTCACCTCACACACACACACACACACATTCACCTCACACACACACATACACATTCACCTCACACACACACACATTCACCTCACACACACACACACACACACACATTCACCTCACACACACACACACACACACATTCACCTCACACACACACACATTCACCTCACACACACACACACACACATTCACACACACATTCACCTCACACACACACACACACACACGCACATCACACACACGCACCTCATATACACACATAGTCACACACAAACATGCAGACCAACGCAAACACAACTTTAACCTTTACGCGTGGGTTCTAAATATTTCCGACGGTCCTCACAGCACAAGTTATTTTTTCGATACGGTAGCTAGCTAGCTTTAGATAGCTTCCGGGCTATGTTATCTAGTATAATTCTTGTAGCAATGCTAATACCATACTAGCGTTACTTGTTAGCCTTCTCATTAGTACATTTTGAAGCCATACTATAGCGTTTGTCGCATAGTTTTTGTCCATCAGAAAATATGCAATTGGAATTTTCGAAATTGCATATATATGCGACGTTACGTTGTGAGACCCGCATTCGAACGATCACATATGTGCAACACTACTCCTTAACGGGCTTTAATCATCAGGTTTTCACTGGATAGATTGGCTTTAGGAACTTGATAGAGATTGTGGCGGCCCTAAAGGAACATGAGGACGTTGAAGACTAATTGGGCCTCTGTGGAGTTGTTTGCAGGAAACACAGCCCACACACACAGCCCTCTCTAAAGAGACGTCGCTAAACAGAGGAACACTGACTCGCACACGCTCCAACACTCAACAGACAGACTGGTGACCAGCCACAGAGGAGACAGATTCCAGCGTTAACACGGCGGTACATCTTCATCTCATCACCAACCAGCGGTCCAGGTTTAGTCAGTGTGTGTGTGTGTGTGTGGGGGGGGGGGGTGGGGGAGGGTTAGTGTTAAAGAGGAATGTTGCCACAGGTTACCTGATAGCCCCACACACGAGGTTGATCATGTGACATCTGTCGCTGTCACTGTGACGTGGGTACCCTCTCTCTTCAACTCTCCCTCTCTCTCTCTCCTTCTCCCCCTCTCTCTCTCTACATCTCTTCTCCCCCTCTCTCTCTCTCTCTCTCTCTCTCTCTCTTTCCCCCCCTCTCTCTCCCCCTCTCTCTCTTCCACTCTCTCCCCCTCCCTGCCCCCCTGCTGGTCTCACCCAATCGGTGACTGTGTTTCTGCGTGGCGTCCCCTCTGCAACACCCATCCAGCACAGTGTGGAACTCAGAGCCCTGTGTCTGAGGAGACCAGATCCAGCACAGTGTAGAACTCAGAGCACTGCGTCTGAGTAGACAACAGTGCTGAGAGACGAGAGCCTTCTCTAGCTTTGTGCTTCACCGCACGGCTTCACCATAGGGCAATCACAAAGCACTGTCGACCGCATTATAAACCAGAAACCCTTGTGTGTTATTTGCCATTGTCATGGTTTATGCTGGTTGGTCTTAAGTGTTCTTTGTAAACAACGTGTCGGCCAATGTGGAGGGACTCTTCCATTATAATCCATACTGTTCGATGGTTTTTCTTTCTGGCTGGACTTGATCCAATGGGAGATCCATTTCTCCGGCTGCACACCTGTTCCAGCAGCAGTCATCTGTTGTGTCTGGTAACACACATGTGCGTGTGTGTCTTTATAAATGTCTTCTGGCAGGACAGCATGGTCTTTTCACCTCTCAAACCAAAATACCACAGCATTGAACAAACTGCCAATGTATC
>NC_140364.1:12610000-12620000 GCF_054491055.1 Hypomesus nipponensis | reverse complement strand
GGCTCTCCAAAGGATGTATCTCCTCTGTAGGTCTGAGAGAAACTGAGAGCCAAAAGATTTGGAATGTCGACCATTACGGCTCAGTGGGGACCAAGATTCCGGCTGTTGCTGTTTTGGGATCAGAGGAGGCCTGGGTGGGATTGACAGATGGAGAAGGTTGAAGATGAAAAGGAGAGGGGATGATATACTTAGTAATTATGTAAATGTGGAAGCCCCAGGCTTCCGGTTCACATTTCTAAGTGCAGCTGCAGATGGGTGAGACACACCTGTATGTCTGAGTGAGTGAGCACTTAGTTATATCATCTAAAATATGAACGACATCAGGGTGCCCCAAATGCTCACCTGATAGGTATTCGTACACACTGGCAAAGGCCTTATCGTGAGGGCCCGGATACAAATCCAGGCATGGCCATTTCCTGCAAGTCCTCCCATACACTTCATGTTGCTCTTCACTCTTCCTGTCCTCCTAAAGCAGAAATGCCCTAAAAAAAACTACAATAATATATGAAAAATGTGAAAATGTGTGTGTTTGCGCAGATGGTTAGGTATTTAATCATGCATACAGATGTATTGATGTATATTGCTTATTAAGCCTCCGATAAACCTTCCCCCCAACTTGTCAAATTCCCATAATGTCCTTCACCATCAGTGTCACGGGTAAACTCTTCCCCCATGCAACCTCTACCCGGGGGAACTCATTTGTGTTCATCTGTTCTGACGTTGGGGGACGATCTGTTTACCAGTCACAGCCAACTATGATGGACAGGGCTATTTATCTTAATACTGAAAACATGACCACACACACACAAGGACACACGCACACATCACTGTTTTCATTATAAGCATGAGCATTACGTGCCAAAATAATACCTTCCTAATTACAGACTGCCGTTGCTGTTTTGATGAGGATGACATGCAAAATACTCAAACAAACAGGACACTTCTGGTTTGAAATGGAAGAGCAGAAAGGATCTCGAACGAATCCCCACACACAGCATTCTGTATGTGTGTGTTTGTGTGTGAATGGGTGAACCTCGCCTCATTAAACCGAGGCCTGATTGTGTCGAGGGGATGAGCATTGGGTCTATGTCCTAGGGCTGGGTCTTACTCTTCAATGATGACAGTGCCTGAAATAGTGTGTCTACTGTAGCAGTTAGTTGGTGTGTGGAGGGTCTGCTTGTGCTGTGTATAGTAAATATTTTATGAAGCCAACACAATCATCATCATAACGTAGGCTGCTTTGCTAACTGTGTAGGAGATGAAGTGCATGTCATGAAACAATTATAATGCACTTTGGTGGATTCTAATTTTGGCCAGCCTCCTCCCTTCAGATTGAGAGAGAAAGAGAGAGAGCCTTGTTGTAATAGATTATCGAAACGAACATTTGGGAAGGTCTCGAAATCGACCGCATTTTAACTTTGTCTAGACTTTCTCAATTTAATTTCAAGGGTTCGGGTAATCTGTGGAAAATAACCAAATTGCTTGTTCGTTCTCTAATTTATTTGTTAATATTATGGTGATTGGATGTAAAACGTTGCGCTTCAAATGCAACCAACATGATTTTTTTTTTAATGAACGGTTGTCACCCCTCCCCCCTTCCCACGCACCCAAAGAAAGTGGATACGGGAGACAGGTGTAGCTGTGGCTGTCTGGAGGAGGTGTAATTACCGTCGGTAATTAGGCTAGATTTGGTGACTAAAACCACAATTAATCTGAAAAACAGTGTCCAATAGAAAACATAGAGCAGTGTGTAAAGTCTGTAATTCAACGCGGAGCGAGTTGACTGGACCACGTCGTTAAACGTCAATAAAAAAGGTAAGCTAATGAGACTAGCAAAGCTAGCTAGCTAACAATAGCAATCTTCTTCTGAACAAAAACTCCTAAAGATCCTGTAAAGCAAATTCCATGATTTGCATCTCTGTACATTATATACATGTGCAAAGCGCGAAAACTTTGTCGCAATGAAATGTGGAGTTAGATAGTTGAACAGTTTCTCTTCCATTTTCAGCTCAGGTTTTGTATAGACCAATCACCCTACGTCACACAACTGTCAAGCAGGCTCAACTGCGCATGTCGGTTGCTAAAGACGAACTTCTCCCCGGTCTATTACACTTGGAGTGTCGATCAGGTCATCATATATCTCTGGCCACTGGATTGCAGGGCTTGATATTAACTTTGAGGCTCTGGGCCTTTGGACAAATACACTTACGTTTTATTTAAATAGCCTGACCAAGTGATCGGGCAAAACTTCAGCCTTGCTAACGGAGGTCGCTTTTTCAGGCAAATGACAAATGAAACAGGCTCGGTTAAAGAAATCCGAGATGCTGGCTATCTTCATCAGGCTCGTATCTACATTAGGAAGTCCTCCCTGACGTTTATGGTGTAGAATGGAGTGAAATACAACATTGTGCATACTGCCAGTGAGCGAGTCTGACTGAGGCTAACGTCAAAACAGTGTAATGGGGACGCAGTTTCACTTAGATTGCCAGTTTAAACAAATCAGAAAAATAATCGGACCATGGCTAAAAGCAGAATTCCCATATCTCTTGAAAGCTGCCCTGCTCGACTTTTTAGATGTAGAATTGACCGTAAAACTGTAAAATGATTAACTTTGTGACATGACGTAAAAAAAATGGTTGCTCGAGCATGTGGTCTGTACCAGGCAACATTCTCACTCAAATTTCAAGACTTCGTGACCCAAATCAAAATTCTGATGCGACAGATCAATGGGTAATCGCTTTCTCTCTTAAAGGCTATCCTCCTCGACCTTTTTGGGCTTTTAAAATCTAACTATTTGTATTATCCGTGTGGTCCTTTTGCCATTTTAAATGCTATACTTTCACGGTTTTCTGCAACCATATTGCGCGCGCATCCGGAATTTTTACAAACAAATAATTGGTCTATAGGTGGAGTCAAAACCCGACTGATCTACGTCACAGCGACCTATCTACTTCCGATCACAGACGGTGGTATTCTGTTCCTCAGCTGGTACGATGCAAAGACAAAGTAATTACATAAAACACTCAGAGACTGCAGGAAGGTCTGTTCTGATATCTGCAATTGATTTAGCTAGTGTTGCTGTTGTTGCTAAATTCAATAAATTCAAGGGGGTGGAGATTCAGCTCCTTCAGGCGACACGCCCCCAGTCTCAAGCAGAGTAGACTGCTGATTTTCTCACTCTTTCAAAGCCTAATTTAACATACTTCTCTGTGTTTTTTTTCAAATTTGGATGGGTAGTTAACAACACATTCTTCTGTGGTGTGAAGAACATAAAACTCATGTTCAGTTCTACTTTACATAATCTTTAAGAAATCTTTTCACACCTCGCCCACAGTTTCGTTCCAAAGATCCGTTTACTTTTCATAAACAATGAAGAGACAGGTCATATTAAGTCAAGTAGCTAATACTTCAGGGCTGCCAACTTTTCCTGAAACATTGGAGTGACATTTGGACAGGCCAACCAAATGTTGCTGCGTACAAAGCTTTTTGCTGCATTTTGCTGCAAACTCGGCCTCGCATTGGTTTTGGACTTGACTTAGTCTCTACCACTCAAAGTCTTGGTCTTGTCTCGATACACTATTGTCTTTTTCCTGACTTGGTCTCGGTTTACGTAGTCTGGACTACAACTCTTGCCCAGAGTAGTAGAGTATATTGAGTATGCTACATTTCGGGAGTAGGGATATTCTGGATCAGTATAGACTATACTGTATATCCGGAGTAGGAAAGAGTATATTTCTGGACTAGGGTACATTTACATTTAGTCATTTAGCAGACGCTCCTATCCAGAGAGGCAAGTAGGGTGAAGTGCCTTGCCCAAGGACACAATGTCATTTGGCACGGACGGGAATCGATCTGGCAACCTTCAGATTACTAGTCCGATTCCCTAACCGCTCAGCCACCTGACTCCCCTGGGCAGAGTTTGTCAGCAGCAGGGCTGGGGATATTGGATTGTACTCAGGTGTGGTAGATATTAAATTGCAGAAAATTGGTGTCTAGACAGGGAGGCTGAGAGGGCAGGACCATGTGACAGATACAAGACTGGCCTTCTTCTTCTATTGTCTAGACAGCAGTCCTCCAGAGAGGGGACAGGGTGAGGGGCACTGAGATAGAGAGCTGGACACGCAAGCAAGGGAGCTGCCTGAATGTGCGTGTGTATTTTGTTCTGAATGTGTGTGCTGAACGTGTGTGTGCATATGTATTTGTTTGGTTGTACATGCACGGTAGTGTATAATAGTGCATTAAAACGTTGTTGGCCCTATTGTAACTAAAACTGTCACCAGAAAAGTTTTTAGAAGCAGCAGGGGTTATATAAATGTATACTTAGAAATGCAACATCGCAAGTAGGTATTTACTCTCCTTCAATTCTCCTCTTATTTTGTTGCTTTCACTCAGTCTTTCACTGCCTCGCTACCTCTTTGACTGTCACCTCTTCATCTCTGTCTTCAATTCTCCAACTCTCTCTTTATCGCTCTCTCTCCCTCTCCATCTCTCCTTCTCT
This sequence comes from Hypomesus nipponensis, assembly GCF_054491055.1. Lineage (NCBI taxonomy): Eukaryota > Metazoa > Chordata > Actinopteri > Osmeriformes > Osmeridae > Hypomesus > Hypomesus nipponensis. Next base: position 12,615,502 of record NC_140364.1, on the reverse strand, counting down.
CCTTCTCTGTTTGTCAGAGCACATCAGCATCACCAGCCGGTATGTGGCAATTAACAGTGTCTCTGGGCGACGGGGCTGTATTTAGAAATCATTACAAGACAAGGAAATCTTACCCCAAGGGCATAGCCAGTACTCATGGGATTCGGTGTGTGCTAATGTGCAAGTGTCTACATGTGTGCGTCTCTTTCTCTCTCTCATTCTCACTCCACCTCTCCCCTGTCTTTCCTTTCCTCCTCTCTCTCTCTCACTCCACCTCTCCCCTGTCTCTCCTTTCCTCCTCTCTCTCTCTCACTCCACCTCTCCCCTGTCTCTCCTTTCCTCCTCTCTCTCTCACTCCTCCTCTCCCCTGTCTTTCCTTTCCTCCTCTCTCTCTCTCTCTCACTCCACCTCTCCCCTGTCTCTCCTTTCCTCCTCTCTCTCTCTCACTCCACCTCTCCCCTGTCTCTCCTTTCCTCCTCTCTCTCTCTCTCACTCCACCTCTCCCCTGTCTCTCCTTTCCTCCTCTCTCTCTCTCACTCCTCTTCTCCCCTGTCTCTCCTTTCCTCCTCTCTCTCTCTCACTCCACCTCTCCCCTGTCTCTCCTTTCCTCCTCTCTCTCTCTCACTCCACCTCTCCCCTGTCTCTCCTTTCCTCCTCTCTCTCTCTCACTCCTCCTCTCCCCTGTCTTTCCTTTCCTCCTCTCTCTCTCTCTCACTCCACCTCTCCCCTGTCTCTCCTTTCCTCCTCTCTCTCTCTCACTCCACCTCTCCCCTGTCTCTCCTTTCCTCCTCTCTCTCTCTCTCACTCCACCTCTCCCCTGTCTCTCCTTTCCTCCTCTCTCTCTCTCACTCCTCTTCTCCCCTGTCTCTCCTTTCCTCCTCTCTCTCATCCACTTCTGTCTCCCCTCAGACAACCTCCTCTGCCTATTTAGGACAATCTTGTGTGTAGTAAATCTCCCCCCCTGTCTTCAAACACCCCTTGCCCCTGGCCCTCTGGAGATGGTATCACCTGCGTGGGAACTCAATGATGCAGAATAAGTGGGAGATACCATGCGGAACCTGGGGGTGGGGGAGCAGGGACATCTCTTCACTCCAGCATGCGGTGTCTGGGGTGTGTGAGAGAGCAGTGTGCGTATGAGAGACAGAGACAGAGAGACAGACAGAGACAGAGAAACACAGAGAGCCCCCCCCCCCTCCCTCAGTCATGTCTCCAGCCTTGTCTGTCTATGAATCCCCATGGATTGGATGGCCTGTCACGTATAAACAACCGTATTGACCTATCAGTGACATGGATCTGATGCGTACTGCGCCGTGTGTCCCAGAGGCCGTCCGGCGATGCAGAGCCAAGGCACACGTGACTGGCCAGCTCCAGGGCTGGGGGCGGGGTCAGACTCGCACGCAGTCCTTTGATTCGCCAACAACCACGGATATCAAGGAGGGCAAAACCAAATAAAAATTGATTGAAGCTATTTTCATTGTCTCACATCAGCAACGCTGAGAGATCGAAGCCCGGGAGGAGGGAGATGGGATGATGGAGAGAGAAGCACAAACGAAAGGAGAGGGAATAACAGAAGTTATCGCAGACTTCCAAAGCATCGTTGGTCCAGTCAAAGGCAAGGGAAAGTCATAAAAGTTTACGATGTGTACGTACTGATTAATATATGAATAAAAGGCATAAACACACGCAAAAAAGATAGTGTTTCTTTCTGCGGGGCATGCGACGTGAGTTATGTGAACCTCCCTGGGTTTGGCTGGAAATATAACGGCAGCGATTTATCGACACGGGGGCCATTATAAGCCCGCTGTCACACACCAACGGTTACCAACGGTTACCGACGGTGGGTGTGAGGCTTTGGGAGGGGGAGAGACGGCTCGTTCCCATTTCGATTCTCTCGTTCTCTGACGTTCTTTCCTTTTTTTTTCTTCCTCGCTTTCTTTTTTCCTTCTCATTTATCTGTCCCTCTTTCTCTCTCTCACCCTGCTTCTCTCTCTCTCTCTCTCTCTCTCTCTCTCTCTCTCTCTCTCTCTGTCTCTCTCTCTCTCTATCTCTCTCTCCATAACTGTCTTTTCCCCCTCCCTGCCTCTCACCATCTCCGCATGAGTCTTTCTCTCTATCCCTGTTGCTGTCGTAAGTTGTTTATACGATGGTAAAATATTCATAGAGAATGGTGTCCGTGGATGCTGTCCATATAATCCCCAATAAACCTGGATATCTAAATCCATCACACACACACACACACACACACACTCACATATTCATTCAAGGACACGCTGGAATACATTCACAGCAAATGATAACGCACTACTCTTGTGTCTGCCTTTGGTTGGAAACACTCACCTGACACACGCTAAGACATATAGGCACACACACACACACACACACACAGACATCCTAGACAGATCTTGTGGTTGGAAGTCAGTATCGATCGACAATCGTCAGCATGTCCTCCATAACAAGTTCTGTCCCTGACAGTACTGCAATACGGCTGTCAGAGAGAGAGGGTGAGAGAGAGAGGGTGAGAGAGAGGGGTAAGGAGGAGGCAGAGAGAGCGAGTGATAGGAAGAGCCCAGAGAGATATATAGAAGGAGCAGGGTGGAGAGAGAGAGAGAGAGAGTGGTGGCGTGGGGGTGGATAGAGAGTGGATGAGAGCGGGGGAAGATATGATGGACAGTGATGCGGGAGGTGGAGCGAGGGAAACGGACAAACAGGGAGAAGAAGAAGAAGAAAAGAGTGGTAGAGAGGGGGGAGGGGGGTCGTGGAGGTAGAGCAGGTTCACATCCCCCCGGCTGGGCCGTCTTGCTTCCTCACTTCAGTCCGTTAAAGAGCCGAGTCGGTGGCAGGGAGCAGAGGATTGGTTCCCTGGCTGGGAAGACCAGACCTGGAGCCCAGGCTGAATGTTTAGCTCTTTAGCTCTCCTGGCTAACAAGACAACAGGTTCTGCTCAAACTGGATACACTCTTCTTCTGAGTACGCAGAATTTGAGGCATGCCACGAATCAATGACTGCTGTGTCGAATAGAGTAACTAAACAGAGTTTGTGTGAAAAGGTCTGTGTGTATTATTTGGTTTGTCAGTCATGGTCAATGACAGTCACGTATTCACTCACTGTACACGTGCACACACACACACACACACCTTTCAAAGCAAAGTACCAAATACACTTGACGTAAACGGCGAATACACATTAAAACTGATTGAATCACAACAAACGTGCGTGTGTGTGTGCCCGCATGTCCATGTCCATGTGCTTGAGAGTCACTTCAGAGCACAATGGCATCAAAAGCGCGGCTGACAACAACACAGCTCTCGAGACAACCGCTTCTCAGTCAATCCGGCTGGCGGGGGAACATGCAAACACTCCACTCACGCCATCGGCTCTCTTTCACTGGAGCCTTTGTTGCTCTCCAAAACCCAGTACCTCATAGCCCCCACTTGTGTCAGCCTCTAAACGCCATGGCCTCTATTTGTGTCAGCCTCTAAACGCCATGGCCTCTATTTGTGTCAGCCTCTAAACGCCATGGCCTCTATTTGTGTCAGCCTCTAAACGCCATGGCTTCTATTTGTGTCAGCCTCTAAATGCCATGTCCTCTATTTGTGTCAGCCTCTCAACGCCATGGCCTCTATTTGTCGGAGCCTTAGTACTTTACGGCCTCTACTTCACTGAGCTTTGATTTGGATGTTACAAGGCTCTGTTTGTAATCCACGGTAGTCTTAGTCTGAATTTCCTGCCAAAACAGGGAATGAGGGCTTTAATCTGTAGCCCTGACATCTGGGGATCCTGCTCGAAGAGGGTCTCCCTGAGGTGAACATGTGAAGGGGGGGGGACTGTGTCTTAGATGGGTGTCGTAGCATGCGCTTCGGACGAGAGTCCACATTGATTTCCTGCTTACCAACCGACTCCTTAGTGATCTCCTTGACGATCTCCGTAGCGCGGGATTGACCTGAGTGGCGTACACACACACACACACACACCATGCACACTGCAGTTACCAGCCAGGGGAGAGATCCTGCGGCCTTGTGGGAACTCCCTGAAACGCTTATTGACCGCGGAGAGAGAGTGGCTATTAATCTGACAAAGGCTTAAAAGCCTGTCACTGTGTGTGTGTGTGTGTGTGTGTGTTTAAGGGCACAGGGCTGCAGAACTGTGAAAGCTGTGATACTCTGGGGTCTTGGACAGTACAGTGTTGGAGGTGTTGGGTTAGGAAGATATTGGGGATTGACGACATTGAGTTTCAGACTCTGCAAAGTGGGCAGAAGGGGGACTGATATAGACTGTCAGTCCCAGGAGGGTTACTGTCTGCCTGGAGACCAGGCTCTGCTGTAGCCAGGGGGCCCTGGATAGGGGCCCTAGGCCTGGTAGAGAAGGACCACACAGACAGGGTCCCTTTGGGGTCCCTGTCTTCCTGGGGTTTGACTGTGCTTTTGTGCCCAGGCCCAGTTTCCTGGGGCTTGGTCTTGGGTGCTTGGGTCTGGGGGTCTGGGTCTGGGGTCCTGGGCCTTGGTTCTAGTCCTGGTCCTAGTCCTGGTCCTAGTCCTGGTCCTAGTCCTGGTTCTAGTCCTGTGTAAGCAGGAGATTGCAGGGTGGTGGAGAGCTAGCCCTAGACTGCTCTGCTCTGAGGCTTGAAGCTCTGGCTTGTCTCTCTGCTACTGAACCCTGGCTGTCTAAACGAGCCCCACTGGTACTCATTACCCTTTCCCAGGGCTGCCCACACACACACACACACACGCATGCACATACACAACACTCATGAATACACAAACACACACACACAACACTCATTCAGACACAAATACACGCACGCACGCAAACTCACACACACGGAGCAACCCACACACACACACACACACACACTCACACAACCTCTTTTGATGAAGAGTTTTTGAGGGCAGCTGGTTTGTGATGGTTCGTCCAGGCCACTCTCGTTTCCCCTGGCGACCTTGGGCTTCAGGGGTCGTTACCACGGTGATGGGGCTAATGATGCCTGGATGCCCCTGGGTTGGCACGGCAACACTACAGACGAAGGCTTGTTCGTGGGGAGCCCGGAGAGGCGGGCGTCCACAGAGCTTGGCACGCTGGCTGTGACGCGCTTCACAACCACCCTGCTCCAGTTTCAACGGAAACGGAACGACAGTTTGCATGTTCAAGGGCAAAGATAGTTTGCTGAGAAACTCTCCTAAACTCACTCTCGATAGCGTCTCCCAGTCTTTTACATTGGGGACTCGGGTATTTTCTCAGAGGCGGGAGGGACTGTGAAACTGTTTGGCGAACAACTGCAGTTGTCTGCGTGGACAACGTTACTAGAAACTAACACTAATCCACTGGTGCATATGAAGAGATATTCGTCTGGTAGTCTCCTAATTGTGTCTTGTTAGCACGTAGAGATAACCGACAGGGGGCTGTCTGGATGAAGCTGAACTATGTACAGAGTGGGGAAGTTATTTAGTGGGTGCAAGGGACTCTCAGTCTGATATTCACTTGTTGCCAAGGATACAGGCTTCACCTCAACAGATGATTAAGCTGCAT
>NC_140364.1:12597500-12605000 GCF_054491055.1 Hypomesus nipponensis | reverse complement strand
GGGGATTACAGTGGCAGGGTTTAAATCTTGCAGGGATATAAAAGGTTGTTTGCTGACATGAGTGAAGCACGAGTGATGCTGTTTTCAGCCTGTGATGCTGTTTTCACCAGCTCCAACATGCCAGTCTGGCTGCTTCCGGTTCTGCCCCTCATCTGCCCCTCATCTGCCCCTCATCTGCCCCTCATCTGCCCCTCATCTGCCCCCCATCTGCCCCTCATCTGCCCCTCATCTGCCCCTCATCTGCCCCTCATCTGCCCCCCATCTTCCCCCCATCTGCCCCCCATCTGCCCCCCATCTGCCCCTCATCTGCCCCTCATCTGCCCCCCATCTGCCCCCCATCTGCCCCCCATCTGCCCCCCATCTGCCCCTCATCTGCCCCTCCTCTACTCCTCACCTACCTCACACCCCTCCTCAGCCCCTCCTCTACTCCTCACCTACCTCTCACCCCTCCTCTGGCTTTCATCTGCCCCTCATCTGCCCCACTGCAGAACGCTCCTGGGTTGACTGGTATTCTGTGGTATGTGTGTGTGCATGTTTCTGTGTTTATCCCTGCATCCGTCGATTTGTCTCCGTGTTAAAAACAGCCTTCCACCCCACCCTTCATCTGTGGTGAGTCACAGAGAGGGAGAGAGAGCTTGACATGAACCAGCGTACATGAGGTGAGCGGGAGGGAGAGAGGGAGGGAGGAACCAAGCCAGGGCACAGTACGAGAATCCCCCCATGGTCTCGTAGCATCTCACACCAGCCCATACGGAGTAGGAGGTCCAGCCCTGTAGAAGTCTCCCAGCAGTTCAGAACAGGCTGGGGGAGCAGACTGGGTTTGTTATCCCCACTACGTCTGCAGGGAAATGAGTCTGCAGGAGGCTCATCAGATTTAGCCTCTGCTTAGATCGCTCTGATACTGTACCTGGTGCTAAGCCCGACTGGCGTGTGTGTGTATGCCAGAAAGAGAGTGTATGTGTTTGTGCATGCCAGAGAGTGTGTGTGTGTGGATATATGTCCCCTGAGATTGCTCCCCTGTCCTGGTCCACTGAACTCCCTGTCTGACGAAAAAGATGAAAGAGAGAAGGAAATGTAAGCGAGAGAGAGCGAGAGAGAGCGAGAGAGAGAAACTTGACTTCCCTGACAGAGTGCCTCAGATAGAGGACTTGGGTTAAGCTCATACCTCCATGTCTAGTTGCCAGCTTCTCTTTCCAGCTCCCCATTCCTATCTGGAGAACAGCACCTGCCACATGAGGCCTCAAGATATTAGGCTGTGCCCAGTTACTGCCCCTTTGGGCTTAACTCATCCGTGTGTGTGTGCGCGTGTGGACATGTGGTTAATTGCGCACTGCGCTCCCAGATTAGGCTCTCACACACGCTCGTGCGGAGGAATGAGTCACATGCACGAATACACACATACTAACATGCATGCCTGCACACGCACGCACGCACGCACAACCATGATGGACAAGGCAGGGAATGAAATGAGGATGTTACTACTGCAACTGCTAGGACATTTCAGGAAGAAAGATTGAGAGACTGAGAAAGAAACAGAAGGAAAGAGATGAAGAAAAACTCTGCCAAGGTCTTCTCTTAGTGGCTCACACACACACACAGTCTGCCAGTACTTCTTACCTGTCCATGAGAGAGGCAGACACAGGGTGTGAAAGGTGTGATTTATAACCCTCCCTCCCTGTCTCTCTCTCTCTCTCTCTCTCTCTCTCTCTCTCTCTCTCTCTCTCTCTCTCTCTCTCTCTCTCTCTCTCTCTCTCTCTCTCTCTCTCTCTCTCTCTCTCTCTCCTCTCCCTGTCTCTCTCTCTCTCTCTCTCTCTCTCTCTCTCTCTCTCTCTCTCTCTCTCTCTCTCTCTCTCTCTCTCTCTCTCTCTCCTCTTTCTCTCTCCTCTCTCTCCTCTCTCCTCCCTCCCTCCCTCTCCCTCCCTCCCTCCCTCTCTCTCTCTCTCTCTCTCTCTCTCTCTCTCTGTCTCTCCCTGTCTGGTCCTCTCTGCAAGAGTGTGATTACCTCTGTCTCACTCCCAACGTCGCCATGGCAGGGTTACTATGGAAACACCTCTTAGTCTATCACACCAGCACAATACTGTTAGTGTGTGTGTGCCTGGGAGCAAGTGTGTACTCTACCTCAGGTAGGACAGATGGGTTTCGGTCAGTTAAACTCTATACACCGCCCCATCCTGTGCCGCGTGGCCCAGTGTTGCAAAACAAGTGTACTCCTTCATGTAATTCAGTCATTTGGTCCACAGAGTCTGGTGTCAATGCTCGTCTGCTTGGCCGAGTGTTAAATCACAACTGGGGTTTTGTACTGTTGTGTCTTTGTTGTGTGTCCATAGTGATGTGGGGGAGGAGTCCATAGTGATGTGGGGGAGGAGTCCATAGTGATTTGGGGGAGGAGTCCATAGTGATGTGGGGGAGGAGTCCATAGTGATGTGGGGGAGGAGTCCATAGTGATGTGGGGGAGGAGTCCATAGTGATGTGGGGGAGGAGTCCATAGTGATGTGGGGGAGGAGTCCATAGTGATGTGGGGGAGGAGTCCATAGTGATGTGGGGGAGGAGTCCATAGTGATGTGGGGGAGGAGTCCATAGTGATGTGGGGGAGGAGTCCATAGTGGGTGTCAGTCTTCTTTTTGTGATGGTCTGAGATTCACGCTGTGAATCTCTGACCTGGTTAAGAGGGAGGGAGGGGGGAGAGTGAGAGAGAGGGAGGGAGAGGGGAAGAGGGAGAGGTGAAGAGGGAGGGGGAGAGGGAGGGGGAGATTGATTGGGAGAGAAGATATTGCAGATAAGTTAATACAAATTCAGGCAATTTAAGTCTGAGGAAAATTGCGTGTGCATATGAAGGTGTGTTAGTATGTGTGTGTGTTTTTGTTTGTGAGGATGTCTATCTGCGATTTACTGTTTTGCATACATACTTATACAAAAAAGTGCAGGTGACTTCCAAATATAACTGTGTACACATTCAATAATTGTGTGTGTACTATATGTGTGTGTGTGTACTGTATGAGTATGTGTGTGTGCATTATTAAACGTGCCCCTGCTTGCTAGTCCGCCTCTGTCTGTGGTGTGTGTGTCCATGAAATGCAGTTTATGAAACCCAGTTTCAATTCATGAGGTGTGAATGACCTTGAATCCTTCTCCAGCTGCCCGCTGCTATCTCGCTCTGACTGCAACACCCGCTCCTGCCTCTGCCCTCATAGCTGCTCTGGAGAGACTGAGGAGAGGAGAGACAGGAAAGAGGAGAGAGAGAGAGGAGAGAGAGAGGAGAGAGAGTGATAGGAAAGAGGAGAGAGAGACAGGAAAGAGGAGAGAGAGACAGATAGAGGGAGAGAGAAACAGATAGAGGGAGAGAGAGACAGATAGAGGGACAGAGAGAGACAGGCAGAGAGGAGAAAGAGACAGATAGAGGGAGAGAGAGACAGATAGAGGGAGAGAGAGACAGATAGAGGGAGAGAGAGACAGATAGAGGGAGAGAGAGACAGATAGAGGGAGAGAGAGACAGATAGAGGGAGAGAGAGAGACTGGCAGAGAGGAGAGAGAGACAGATAGAGGGAGAGAGAGAGACAGGCAGAGAGGAGAGAGAGACAGATAGAGGGAGAGAGAGACAGATAGAGGGAGAGAGAGAGACTGGCAGAGAGGAGAGAGAGAGACAGGCAGAGAGGAGAAAGATACAGATAGAGGGAGAGAGAGAGACCGAAAGAGCCTGGAAGCAAGGAGAATATAGAGAGGTGGGGGGTTAATGTTAGGCTGGGGGGGGAGAGAGAGAGAGATGGAGGTAGAGGTGGAAGGAAGGCGGGAGAGATGGAGTAGCCCTTGTCTGTCCAGTAGCTTATATAAAGTCCATTATAGAGCCTCTATCAGTTTCAGCTCTCCCAGACCGGCCAACTAGTAAATGGACAGGACCAGGGAGGTATAAGCTGAGATTTGATATATGGTTGGGAGAGGGTGTGTGTGTGTGTGTGTGTGTGTGTGTGTGTTCGTTCACCCCTGCGCAATCAAATATAAGATACATTCTTTCTTACTCCCTACACGATTATCAACTTGCAAACACTCAGCCCTCTCCTACAGTAGACTACAGTATACTGACAGATTCAAATGTTCATGCCCTCACATACAAAGATACGTTGCGCGCACACACACACACACCCACACACACACACTCTCTTTTCTGTTTGGGTAAATCCCAGCTCAGCTCAACAAAGGATCCTGTGGCTCTAACTGGCTATCCAGCAATCCTCATCCCTGGACCGCATCAGAGCAGGGCTCCCATCAGCTTTACTCCCTTGTTTACTTATCCGGCATATTTCATTGCTATTGTGTGTTTGTGTGTCCTTGCGTTCGTGTGTTTGTGTGGCCAGCTGAATATGTGTTTGGGTGTCCAGTATGTTGTGTGGGCTTTTGTGTGACAAACTGTGTGTGTGTGTGTGTTGGCGGGTGGCGTTCCTCCGTTCTTGGCGGTGTGAGGAGCTCGCTGACACAAACTGTGGAGCCCCACTGAGCACGTCCTGCTCACCACCGTGCTGGAGAGGACCTGTGTCTAGGGAGATAGGGAGGCAGGGAGGGAGACAGGGAGATAGGGAGGCAGGGAGGGAGACAGGGAGATAGGGAGGCAGGGAGGGAGACAGGGAGATAGGGAGGCAGGGAGGGAGACAGGGAGATAGGGAGGGAGACAGGGAGACGGGGAGGGAGACAGGGAGGGAGACAGGGAGGCAGACAGGGAGACGGGGGGAGACAGGGAGCGAGGGAAGGAGACATGGAGGGAGACAGGGAGGGAGACAGGGAGACAGGCAGACAGGGAGGGAGATAGGGAGACAGGGAGGGAGACAGGGAGGGAGACAGGGTGGGAGACAGGGAGGGAGACAGGGTGGGAGACAGGGAAGGAGGCAGGGAGGGAGACAGGAAAGGAGGCAGGGAGACAGGGAAGGAGGCAGGGAGACATGGAGGGAGACAGGGAGACATGGAGGGAGACAGGGAGATAGGGAGGGAGACAGGGAGATAGGGAGACAGGGAGACAGGCAGGCAGGGAGGGAGACATGGCGGGAAACAGGGAGACATGGAGGGACACAGGCAGGCAGGGAGACAGACAGGGAGGGAGACAGGGAGGCAGAGATAAGATGAGAAGGACAGACAGAAACGGATGAAGTGAAAGAGAGAGAGAGATGGAGAGAGAGAGACATGGAGAGAGAGACGGAGAGATAAGGTGAGCAGACGATGGTCTGTCATTTGGTGTGTGGCCCCCGAGAGAGTGCTCCTTTGTCCTGCTCCTCCGACCTCTGTCTGAGAGAAGGAGAGAACACACACACACACTCACACACATACACACACTCGGACGTCAGTTATCTAGACTGCTGGCAGCCACATGTATTCTCTGTGCCTTCCGCACTGTAATCCACCATGTGTGCATCATGAGCAAAGGACCCGGAACAGGGAAAGAGGAAGAAAGACAGCGTGTGTGTGTGTGTGTGTGTGTGGGGGGGGGATGTTGTCATTTTTCTGACAGCTTTATTGTCTTTTCTGTGACGGTTCAAATTAGCGGGTTGGTGGTATTGGGCGTTTGAGCTATAACTGTGTATTAATAGAGTTTTCCGAGGGGAATCCTGTGTGTGTGTGTGTGTGCGTGCACGTGTGCTAGTTCACACCCATGGGGGAATTCTCCCTAATCATGCCTGCTTGACAGAGCCTGGGGATGTCTAGAGGTGGCTCCTCTTTCCATCACACTCTCTCTCTCTCTCTCTCTCTCTCCCTGTCTCTCTCTCTCTCTCTCTCTCTCTCCCTGTCTCTCTCTCTCTCTCTCTCTCTCTCTCCCTCTCTCTGTCTCTCTCTCTCTCTCTCTCTCTCTCCCCGTCTCTCTCTCTCTCTCTCCCTGTCTCTTTCTTTCTTTCTCTGTCTCTCTCTCTCTCTCTCTCTCTCTCTCTCTCTCTCTCCCTCTCCATCACTCTCTCGTCCTCTCCCTCCCTCTCTTTCTCCATATCTGTTTCTACACAACACTCACTTGCACGCATGCACACACACACACACACACACACACACACACACACACACACACAGGCACAAACACCTGCAGAAAAACTGGAGCTTGACTCGAGTAGGTTCTCCTGTGTACAATCCCCTGGAGATCCACCATGGATTTTCAACCAGCTACACACACAAACACACACAGTGACACAATTACACAGTAGGGTCCTTGGGAAGCATTGAAGCTGTAATTGGAGCGTACTGCTAGCTGGTGGTGCTGTCCCTTCTGGTACTTGTGTGGTGTTACCTTGTGTCCGGCCCTGCTTCAGGACACTGTGTGGTGTTACCTTGTGTCCGGCCCTGCTTCAGGACACTGTGTGGTGTTACCTTGTGTCTGGCCCTGCTTCAGGACACTGTGTGGTGTTACCTTGTGTCCGGCCCTGCTTCAGGACACTGTGTGGTGTTACCTTGTGTCCGGCCCTGCTTCAGGACACTGTGTGGTGTTACCTTGTGTCCGGCCCTGCTTCAGGACACTGCGTGGTGTTACCTTGTGTCCGGCCCTGCTTCAGGACACTGCGTGGTCTTACCTTGTGTCCGGCCCTGCTTCAGGACACTGTGTGGTGTTACCTTGTGTCCGGCCCTGCTTCAGGACACTGTGTGGTGTTACCTTGTGTCTGGCCCTGCTTCAGGACACTGTGTGGTGTTACCTTGTGTCCGGCCCTGCTTCAGGACACTGTGTGGTGTTACCTTGTGTCCGGCCCTGCTTCAGGACACTGTGTGGTCTTACCTTGTGTCCGGCCCTGCTTCAGGACACTGCGTGGTGTTACCTTGTGTCCGGCCCTGCTTCAGGACACTGTGTGGTGTCTTGAATTGTATTTCACGAAACAAATGTTTTACCTTGGGAGGATCGGGGGATGATGGAGTAGTTTCGGTGTAACTTTTGTCAAAGTAGGATAATTGAGCGAGCACAGAAGGTCTTCTTTGGGACTTCAGAAGGACTAGAAACAGCAGAAGGACTTGTCAGTGTCCTGTGGACTGGAGATGTTGGGTTAAGCCAGACACGTAAAGTCATAGCAGCAGCAGGAGTGAATGTGCTGTGCAATTCCCCACAAGCTTGTATAACTCTGCTGAAATAGATCTATTAAATAAAATATTGTTTTTCCTGTTCGGGGATATGGCACATGATTGTTGCATATTCAGAGCATCCATTTACACCAGAGACCCTGTGTGTGTGGGCGCGCGCGTGTGTGTACATACATGCATGCATGCGCAAGTGTTTCTTTGTCTAGACAAGGAGGGTTCTCTAAGGATTTCTTGTGTTCAAGTTTTTGTTCATTGTCCACTAAATTAGACCATTTAGTGGAGTGTGTGTGTGTGTGTGTGTGTGTGTGTGTGTACATAAATAACCCCCGTGTGTGTGACTTGCAGACCCAGAGGATGAAGACCTCAAGGTGAAGACCCAGAGACCCAGATCAGCTGATCAGCCAGGTGTGTTTCAGGCTCAGACAGGTGAGTTTGTGCGTGTGTGTGTGTGTGCGGGCGTGTGTGTGTGCG
>NC_140364.1:12502500-12595000 GCF_054491055.1 Hypomesus nipponensis | reverse complement strand
GCCACGGTTTGTCATTTAGCTATGGCAATGGCAGGGTCAACGTAGCAATGTCACTTTGTCATTTCAATTCACACTGCCAGGAGTGTGTGTGTGTGTGTGGTGTGACGACTGACTGGTTAAGTGAGTCCCTGTCTCCGTCTAGACTTTTCCCTCTCTTTCACTGTCCATCCTTTCCTCTTCCTCGTTTTCTCACTCTCTCCCTTTCTCTCTCGCTTTCTCTCGCTCTCTCTTCTTGTCCTTTACGAGGAGTCGAGGACACGCTCACAAACACACAGTCTTGAATTCTAGGATTTTTATCTCCATGCCTTCCTATACGTTATCGCTGTTCCTTGCTGTCACTAAGGTAACCTAGGAGTTGCTCTCCTTGAAACAGAATCAATTCCGGAACAGCGTAAACACAATCCCAGGCCTGTATCACCTTCTCCGTTTGGGTGGTTCCTACGCAACACATCTCATTGTTCTTGTTCTAAGGCTGCATTGTGTTGTTGTGACGACTGTCACTCAACATACCTCACCCTTACTCCTGCCACTGTTACAGTAGGATGGATGCTACTCATCAGCATTGATTACCCTGTGTGTGTGTGTGTGTTGCGCGGGAAGTAGATTAATGCTCTCTAGTTGATAGCAGCATCCCTAAACTGTCGAGTATCAGCCTGGCCTTGTCTGTGGCTTTCTGATTCATCTGTGTGTTTGTTTTTTGCATGTGTGGGGTGTAAGAGTGTCTCGAATCTACTCTAGAGCATGTTTTTTTGTGTTGACACTTCCCTCCCTCCCCACCCCAAAATAAAAACAAGAGAAACATTTCCCTTCTGTGTCGGTGCATATGCTAATCTTGTTTTTATGCTAATGCTCCAGCACGATTTGTATGCCTAAGTGGCTCATTTTCCTTTCAGCAGTTGATATAAATATCCTCAGTCTCTCGTCTGATGTTGAATTGGTTGCTGTGCTGTGTTTTAGATTTGACTTCCTCCTCTCTCCTTTCCTATGTTACACTAGGTGTGTGGCTGTGTAAGTACTATACTATACTGTGAACGTGTGTGTGTGTGTGGACAAAGGCTATATGGTAGATCTTTTGTTGGAGCTGTTTAAAGTAAATTCTGTGTGTCATTTATCCGTGTTCAGGGGGTGCTTTCACAATTTGATGAGTGGTCTGTGTGTGGATGTAAGAGTGCTTTCAAGATTTCGTGAGTTTGCTCGTGTTTGTGAGAGAGTGAGTGAGAGAGAGCAGTTGGGTCTTATCCAAAAAAATGACTTGACAGAAAACCAATGAGCTGAAAAGTGCTTTTTTTCCACCTTTTTTCTGGATGGACAACTCCTAAATTCAGGTGATATAGCTGATCAGTTTTGAATAATGGTGGGTCTCCTGATAAGACACTGGGCAGTAATTGCTGCGACAAGTTATAGGTTTTGAAGAGGAGCCAAGTTGAGAGGCACTCTAAAACGCCTCCATCCAGCTCCACAGATCTCTGATCTGATCTATGTCTGGGCAGGTAGCACAGGGACAAAATGTGACGGGTGGTGAATCTGTTAAGCCTTGTGTAAATCACAAGAAAAACTATGCTAATGCATATTTATAGGAGCCAGGGACTGTTGGAACGCACCACACATTGTTGAATTAAACGCTGTCCACCCAACCTTCTAGGTTATTCACAATGTTATTGGTGTGTGTGTGTCGTGAGTTACTTATTATAGCTCACAGAAACGCAAGCAAAAGGATTGCATTTGAGTCCCCTGTGCAGATGGAATTTTAATAATGGAATCTTCTTGGAAGAAAACGGATTATCTGGGTATGAAACACACCCAGTCATAGAAATAACGAGATTTTAGTTTTTTTTTTTTTACTGTTATGTTATTCTGACTAGCACCATGAAGGTCTGATCATTTACTAAAAACGAAAAATAACGTTTTATGTGGCGAGTTGTGGTTTGTGTAAAGCCTCAAATAAAAGGAAATCCAAAATGACCATTAAAACCGTAATCTACTAAAGCAGGGGTGGGGAACCTTTTTTCTGCAAAGGGCCATTTGGATATTTATAAAATCAATTGGGGGCCGTACAGAATTATCAACTTAAAAATTTGCCTGCTATATTTGGTCAAACATTTAATTAACTCACCCCTAATGTGATGGCTGGAACCAGGGGCGGACTGGCCATCGGGGATACCGGGAGAATCCACGGTGGGCTGTCGGAGTTGGGATGGTCCAAAATAGCTTACCGGCCCAGTTCCATTACCAACCGGCCCTCTGACATCGCCAGCATCTCATATTATTTCACATGTCACAGCTTGAATATGTGTAAATTGCTCTAAGACCTTTTGTAGGCTAGAAATCACCAACTGAACTTTATACTGCTCCTCGCGATCTGTATTCGCACTCATGGTGCCGATTTTTTGAAAATGTTATGACGTGTCTTCTAAAAATGTGTTCTTACGGTCTACACGGTCCTCTTCCACATATTAAAATAGTGCTGCTGCAAACAAATAATGCACCTAATAATATGATTCCTGCAGTGACATGGCAGGCCGGACAAAACGATGTTGCGGGCCGCATACTGCCCGTTGGCCGGACGTTCCCCACCCCTGTACTAAAGCAATACGTTTTTTTTTGTGTAGCACATAGACTAGCTTTGACACCTGCATCAGCACTAAAGCTAGGAACGTCTCCTTCCCTTCAAACCTAAAGTGTCGACTTGGGGCACTCACAGACATTAACACAACCACAAGGATACAACAAGCATGTTTGGGAAACGCACTTTAGAAATATCGATGGTTTCGTTTGTTGCTCGATCGTTGGTACGATCCATCGTTATCGCGAAGCAGCTTGGACGCAAAATAGGGACGTGAATACGAAACCAAACAAGACACAGGTGGCGACGCCTCTCACGAATGAACCCAAAACCCAACAGGTGACAGACCAGTCAGCTAATCATGACAAAGACCAAACTGAAAGACACGGGTGCCGTTTAGGGGTGAAAGGTGATGACAATTTTAGGGGCCCACAAAAACCCCAGTAGCCTATTCTGTAGGCTTCACTTTCAATGACTACATTATTATGCATAGGCCTAACTAATACTCATACTAATGCATCAGAGTTCAAACAAAGCCACACAATCAAACAAAATTGGAAACATTTTTTTATATTTTCAGAGCAATAACACCCTTCTGTTAAAAAAAATGGTTTGGTCCATGGTTCTCTCCTCTTGAAAATTTGGAGCTAGCGAGCGCTTAGCCAGCTACTAACAATACTGCGTTAACCGAATGTCACTAACGTTTAACGTTACGTGTGGTCAGCAGTGTAAAATAATCGCCTGACTAGGCTGACATGACAAAATTATCCACTAAATATCATCCACAGAAAAGATCAGTAAGGTTATAATTTTCCAAACGTTATAATATGCTGAAAATTCTAGTAGCAGTAGGATACCATTTTCCATTCTTACATGAGTGTTTACTAAAACCTAAGTGCTATGGTAGCCTGTTGACATGAGTCTTGTTAATGTTAAGCAGGGGCTAATCTTACAGCTTGCCGTCCTCATAAAGTGAAGCTGTTTCTCTAGACCTATGACATTGATAAGCCAATTTAGATTTTTTTAATGTTAATGCCAAGACTCGGCTAGGCTAGGTTAGGCTAGGTTAATTGAAAAAAAACAAAAATACAAATTGGTGCATTGTGTCAGCCACTGTCAAGAACATAGAGAAAAAATGTATGTAAAAAAAAATGTTTTTGTTAAATTGTTCTTTGGCGATGAAAAATCGGGGGGCGGGGCCTACACCAATATTCTTCCCAGAATTCCTAGCAACGGCCCTGCACGGGAGCCCAACGTGAGCCGAGCACTCTAAGGAGGCGAGGCGTAACAGGCAGGTTACACACTGTGTGTGTGTGTGTGATCTCATGTGTATGATATGTTCTGTCTTTATTCGCCCTCTCATCCCACATGTTTGTGTGTAACTTAGTCTCACTTTGACGCAACCTTTGACCCCTCTGTCTCTCCGTTTCCCTGTCGACTCACGACCTCTCGGCTTATTTGCATAAAACTGTTGTTCCCTCCCTCCCTCCCTCCCTCCCTCCCTCCCTCCCTCCCTCCCTCCCTCCCTCCCTCCCTCCCTCCCTCCCTCCCTCCCTCCCTCCCTCCCTCCCTCCCTCCCTCCCTCCCTCCCTCCCTCCCTCCCTCCCTCCCTCCCTCCCTCCTACCACAGACACACTGGCCACTCATCAAACGGGGTAGATTCACATTCTCACCCACAGGTGGGGCCAAACACTCGTTTTCTCTTCTGTCTCTCAATTAGTGGGACGGCCAACTCTGGCATGGGCTCTCATAAATGTAGGCTTCCATGATTGCTGCACTTGGTTGATGTGTGGGAGCACTGTGTGTGTGTGTGTGTGTGCGCGGTGTGTGTGTGTGCTCTCCATCTGCAGAGCACTACAATCTCCAATACTGCCTAATGCACGTGTATGGTTCCAAGTGTCCTCTGTCTTTCTGTTTCTGCACCCACCTCTATGTGCTTTCTCTCTTCCATCTCTCTCTGTCTCTCTCTCTCTCTTCCATGTCTCCCTCTTTGTACGACCCTCACTCCTCCATCACCCCACATCTTGGCTCCAGCCCTCCGCAGCTGCTCTGGCTTATTGTTCCTCACCTCACACAGGTAGAAAGACGTTCTTTCTTGTCTTTAGTAGACACTGTCGTTTAGTCTCACAATGGTTTCTGATTGTGGATATTGATCCTCCCTGCTTGCCAGTGTTGATGGAGCCTGGAGTGTGGGCTTTCAAACGAGTGATTAGGAACTCTTTTTTGGACTGTCGGGTTTGTTGGTTGGGTTGCATGGGGGGGCAGATGGCTTTGTCTTCCTTTTGTTTTCTCTCTCTCTCTCTCTCTCTCCCTCTCCCTCTCTCTCTCTCTCTCTCTCTCTCTCTCTCTCTCTCTCCTCTCATACTATCTCTCTCTCTCCCTCTCACACTATCTCTCTCTCTTTCTTTATCTTCATCTA
The DNA here is from genome assembly GCF_054491055.1 of Hypomesus nipponensis. Taxonomy (NCBI): domain Eukaryota; kingdom Metazoa; phylum Chordata; class Actinopteri; order Osmeriformes; family Osmeridae; genus Hypomesus; species Hypomesus nipponensis. The sequence continues at coordinate 12,590,018 of NC_140364.1, read as the reverse complement.
TCTGTCTTTCCTTCCCTTATGCTCAATCTCTCTTGCTCTGTCTCTCGCTCTGTCTTTCGCTCTCTGGCCTCTGAGCTTCTCTCCACAGAGTTGAGTAATTAATTATTCATCTGCATGTTTTATTTAGATGGCAACCTCACATAGCACAGTGCCAGCAAAGCCTCTCTCCCACTCTGTTTCATTCACTCAATCTCCCTTTTAACATCCTTCCAAACGTCTCTCAGCCTCTCTTTGAATATCTCCCTTTCAGCATTTCCTTCAAAATCTCCATCAGAATCAGCCTCTTTTCCCATAATTGTCCTCAAACATTTGCTAACTTTCCACATCTTCCTGACTCTCCTTCAGCCTCTCTCTCTCCTTCACTCTCCCTAACCCTCCCTACCTCTCTCTCTCTCTCCCTCACTCTCTCTCTGAACCTCCCACGCCCACGTCACTGCCTCCGTCACTGCCTCTGCCTCCACAATTCTGGAGCCTTCATGTTCACATGATCCCTCTCATTTTCTCTGTATGTGTGTGCGTGTGCATAAGTACATTTGTGTGTGTGAGTTCTGTGAGTGTCGAGGCTGCACGCAGCTGCGTAGAACTGGCCGAGCAGTCCTCCGCACGTCCCATAAATCAGCAGTGACACACACACCTCAGGCCCAGGGAGCCCAGGGCCAGGAGACAGACGCCTCGGAATCCACCACAGCCAAAAGAGCTCAACTTCTCACTGGTCTCTCCCTCTCATGTCTTTACAACATCATAAATCACTCTCTCTGTCACCCGCTCCAAACGCCAGTCGAAACCACTCTTACATGCACGTTGCTGATTGTTGTTCTGTTGAAAGAGAAGAGTAGAAAACAATATGCAGGGCAACACGTGAGGTTATATGAACTGCCTCTAGCCACAATACCGTCTAGTTTCCCTTAACTGTGCAAGCGGTTACACAGGTGAGACTTGCTGTGGAGGATGTTGGGCTTTCTCGGGGTAAGTGGTGTTGTGGACTTTGATTTGTGAACTTGTTTAGTCCCACGACCTTCAACCGCCCTTATACAACATCCTTACAAGTCAACCTTATACTGTGACTTCTTAAAAATATTTAATCACCTATACTGTTAACACTGAATGCCATTTAACTAAACAGCAATGTCCCTTCAGCGTTTCACTATGAGTAATGCCGGTCACATGGTGGTTCTTGAAACTCAAATGTAAAGTTGTACGGTAATGTTTCGAAAACTCACTCTTGTGATGCTCCAGCCTCCTTCATTCTGTCCACAAACGCACGTCTTTCATGTTGGATAATATTCATGATCTGCTGTGTTGCTTGTCCATTCCTAACCTAACCTGCTCTCTCACATCCAGCATTCCTCACCCTGGCTAAGCATTCTAACAACAAAACAGGTGCGGCAGCACCACTGTCCAGACGACCGACTTCCTGCTTTGACGCGATTGGACGGTGGTGCCCGGGTCACCTTTCCGACTCATAACCCCGCCCTCCGCCTCTCTCTTTCTCTCTCTCTCTCATTCTTCATCTCCCATTGGCTGCATGTGCCGCCCGTCGGTGTCTCAGCGCATGGGCTGTGGGAGGAGTGGTCGTCATGGAGCCTGTGTTCTGTGACGTGTGGGCGGGGCTCCAGGACTCGGAGCAGGAAGTGTGTGAGCGGAGGAGGGGCCGAGGCCTGCGGGGCCCCTGAGAGCCAGAGCAAGCTGTGCAACATAGCTGTGTGTCCTGGTTAGTAGCATCTCCATTCTCTCCATAGCCCCTCCCCCCTCTCCATAGCCCCTCCCCCCTCGCCATAGCCCCTCCCCCCTCCACCTCCCCAACCCTCTCTCTGTCCACCTCCATCTCTCTTTCTGTCACGTCTGTCTCTGTCCAGCCGTTTCTCCAGGTGTCACTCACTCGAGCGTGAACACGTCTCGAGCACCAGTCCATTCTCTGTTGTTGTGTCTCTCTGTGGGATTTCTCTCGTCCGCGGTATCTCCCTGCACCTCGCAACCTCTTATGTCTTTCCTGTCTGTCTGTCTCTCTCTCTCTTTGTCTCTCTCTCTCACACACACGTCACCCTGCATTGTTCATTCAACAAGCGTTTTCTCTCTGCCACTGTCCTGTCTGATCTCGCTCCAGTCAGGCTATAGAATCTTTCCCCCCAGTTCCTCAGAGGCCTCTTCAACTCCCCCCCCCCCCCGACAGTACAGTTATCTTGTGTTCAGTCTCCTCTCCAGACCTGGGCTGTGTTTCCCGAAAGCCTAACCTAACTTAACCTAAGTTGATTGTAGAATCCATCGTACCCATCGACAAATCGTAGTTTTACAGGCCTTTTCCCAAAGCCATCGTAGCTAAGTGGCTGAAGATTGATAATTCGTAGCTCTTGAAAGCTCATAGATTAGCCTACTCCTTACGAGCATGTTCGGGAAACGCACGTAAGAAATAACGCTGGTTTCGTTATTTTGCTCGTAGAACGCTACGATCCATCATTATGGGGAAACGAGGACATTCACTTGGGTGTTTAACAGGGGTCTAGCGACTTGTTCAGGGGTCTAGCGACTTGTTCAGGGGTCTAGCGACTTGTTCAGGGGTCTAGCGACTTGTTCAGGGGTCTAGCGACTTGTTCAGGGGTCTAGCGACTTGTTCAGGGGTCTAGCGACTTGTTCAGTGACGGCCACCATTCCATCAGCCTCGCCCACAGTCTCTGTGAGATGACCTGTGACCTCTTCAGGAGGCGCCATGTCGTCGCCATGGCATCTCTGCTAGTCGGGTGTTTTTAAGGGGACGCTTCCTCCGTCTGTGCTGGGCGTCGCTCAGCGCCCACCCTCCTCCCCCCGTACACGCCTTTCAGCACGCCGCCGGCAGACTGCCACAGGGCCGTGGGGGAGATTGCCGTCATTGGGCGAGACTGGGTGAGAAGGATGAGGGCGGGGAGGGAGGGGGGGGGGGGGAGGCAGGTCTTGATTGACTGTGATTGCAGCCTGTCGCAGAACTGGTATTTAAGCTCGGAGCCTATCAGTCCCTGGCGTCCGTCATGCGTGCAGACTGAACCGTGAGCGCCCGGGCGGGACATTGCCCCTCCCCCTCCAGTGTCACACGGCGTCAGCCTGGAGCCGTGTCGCCGGCTCTGTGTCCGCCGGCCTGGTGATGCATAGCAATCGCCTGCTTGGCACGGCGGAGCGCTAACGGAACAAGTGCAAGGTGGCGTGTAACACACCTCCCTGCCAGGCCATTAGTGAAGGCTCGAAACAGGAAGGGTTGGAGGAGGAGAGACTGGGGGGGGGGGGGGGGGGGGGGGGGGGGGGAGTTCCACGTGCTGGGCAAAAGCGTGTTGGTCGCTTTGGTTTTGAACAGGGGAAAGAAATGTACTTAATGAAGCCTTAGCAACGATCTAAGACACATCAGCGTGTATTATGCTTCTGCGGTTCCATTTCATTCATTCAGTCGGCGGGCGCTTGTATGCAGAGCGACGTACGGAGAGTGCACAAAGGAAGTCCTGCAAGAACACCAAGGATCAGAAGTGGGCAGCTCTACCGAAAGAGCGCATGTATGTCCCTTATCACCTCTGTCTGGGACATGTGAAAGTATTATTGGAAAGCGTCCTCTTCCTTAGCTGGTCTTTTTAAGGTGAGTCATACTATCTGGGCTGACAGCCAGTGATGGGTCTCTCGCTGTCCCAGCAGATTACACAGGATTGCCTCGCTCTTTCATGATATGACTGCAGTCAAAGTCTCCCAAAGGTTTGTAATAAATAAAAAACTAACAGCTTCCCTGGCGATGGGAAATAAAGGCAGCCGCCCCTGTCTCATATCTCGTTGAGAGAGGGAGAGAGGGAAAGGGAGAGAGAGAGAGAGATAAACAAGGGTCTTCATCTAATGGAAGCCTGCTGTGGTTTGTCTCGGTGTCTTTGGGGGGGCGGTAGATAAAGGTAGAGAAAGATGGCAAAAAGAGAGAGAGAGAGAGAAAGACAGGGACAAGTGTTTCTCGGCTTCATGTAATTATAATGAAATGTGTCTGTCTATCTGGCTGGCTGCCCAAAGTCTTTGTGTGTCTTGGTGCATCCATCATGCTAGGCTGACAAGAGTGTTAATTTCAGTTCAAAGTAGAGGTTCTTTTGAAATTAAAATGTCTAAGACATATTATGGCAGTAACACTTTGTGGAGACTACTAGGATGAATACAACTAGGTGTGTGTGTATGTGTGCGTGTGTGTAAAAAAGAGAAGACAGGAATACTTTTATGTACTCTCTCTCTCCTCTTTTGTATATTTCTCTCTCTGCAATCAGTTCATGAATGATGATCGCAGTTCCACCCTGACTTTGTTGATAGCTTCTCAATGAACACACAGACACACACAGACACACACACACACACACACACACATACACACACACAGTACAGACACACAAAAGCACTTACAATGCTCACATTAATCAGCATGAATCATATTTAGATCTCTTGATAGAGCTCATAAACCCGACAATACCTGCAGTAACTCTGCCACTTAACAACCTGACTGATCTCTGCTAGCGTCCAACTCCCCCAGCTAGCCAACGCTGGCAGAGGATGTTGTGTTTGTTCATCTCAAGCCAATATCCAACAAGTTTGATATCAGTCAAATCTAGGCACACAAATACTTAGACGTTCGCTTGTCCAAGTTCAAATTAAAGGGTGACCAAAGTCGTTTGATTGGCACTGTACACACACACAAGTCTGTCACAATCGCAGGTGCTGGATTGAGTGAATTGAACCGAGTAGTTTTGTGTTGTCAACTCCTTTGTAGTCGAATCCATCACGTCACCTCTTCTAAAGGCTTACTGCAGTACAGTCTATCTGTCATCTATGGGAATGTTTATCTGACACACAAACACACACGCAGAGGAAATGCTAATGTGACAGGATTTACATCAAATATATGCGACGTCAATAAACCGTCGAGAAAGACGTGGGTGAGGCAGTGTGTGTGCATTATTCATGAGATCATATAGTGTTTGTCCTGATACATCAACGCACTTCTGAAACGACGAGCGTCACAAACAAGAGAATTTCACCACTCTTGACAGAACACACACACACACACACACACACACATGTAGGCACACTCACGCCGACAAACGTACACACACACACACAAACGTGTACGCGCGCACAAACAGCCGTTGGTCCCCTAGAACACTGCAATGTTTTGTCACGTCACAAACTACATCTCATCACGGCGGTACGACAGAAAAGGGTCAAACCGATATCCCGTCCGCCCATGAGATGGTACAGTACACTGCAGTGCACAGACGCGTTTCGATCCAGCTGGCCATCGATTGGCTGGTCCTCGATGACGGCTGTGTCTGAAAGGGGACTGACGAGCCGTCATGGTCAGCAGCTTCGTGGTTTGGCTCTGAGAGTTTGTTATCAAAGGCGGCAGTGGAGGACTTCATCCAGACAGAGCTGATGTCATTAGGCTTCGTTGAGACTGCTTGGTATTCCTGCTCTGTCTGACCGCCACTACTTTGATTGCATTAAACCCCCTGTACTCCTCTTTGATTAAGCTCGCTACACAAGCAAAGTCCACAACCCAACAAGATGAGATTAGTCGAAAAGCAGTCTTTCAAAATCGCACTGAGCCATGAATCATACCCTGGGTAAAAGAAATAAATCCGCAAGTACGTTTTTCTGAGAAGTGGACACTTAAAAAAGGGGAAAAGCTTCAGTTTGTTCTGGAGTTTTTAAAAGAGGGAGATGATTCATTTGAAGTGTGGTTCTATTAGCCTGTTTAAAGGGAGTGTTCCATCAGTCTCTTTAAGCACTTCTCTGTTTCGTTGCCCTTCTCACCACGTCTCTCTTTCCCTCTCTTTGTCTTTCACCCTTTCTTTATCCTAACTTCATTAACTAATCACTCCACCGTCCCATTACTTCTACTCTCCCTACCCCTCTCGCCTCCCTCCCCCTTTCGCTCTCTCTGTCTCCTTTTCTCTCTCCACCTCCCTCCCTCCCTCCCTCCCTCTCTCCCCTCCCTCCCTCCCTCCCTCCCTCCCTCCCTCCCTCCCTCCCTCCCTCCCTCCCTCCCTCCCTCCCTCCCTCCCTCCCTCCCTCCCTCCCTCCCTCCCTCCCTCCCTCCCTCCCTCCTCTCCCTCCCCTCCCTCCCCAGTGGAGGGCCAGTGGCTGGACTGGGCCCCCTGGTCCCGGTGCAGTGTGAGCTGCTCCACAGGGTCCCAGCTGAGACAGAGGCGCTGCAGCGTGTCAGTGCACGGCTGGGCTGAGTGCAAGGGGGCGCACCAGGAGAGCAGGGAGTGTACCAACCCCTCCTGTGGAGGTGAGGCCCTCCTACACACACCCACAAACGCACAATCCCTCTCCCCCCTTTCATGTCTCTATCTCTCTCTCTCTCTTCTCTTTCTCCTCTCCTCCTGTCATTGCTGTACTCGCGTTTTCTTCTCTTTCCTCTCTCTCTCTCTCGCTCTCTCGCTCTCTCGCTCTCTCTCTCTCTGTCCCATTTTATTTCTCTCTCACACACACGCACGCACACATGTGATCTCTCTCACTCACACACACACACACACACACACGTGATCTCACACACCAGTGTTTCTTCTGTTTACCCTATATTTCAGAGCAAGTTAATGTAATAGTCTAATAGCTAATGTAATATTTCACATATTTTCGTCCTATTTCCCCCAAAGAAATAAAGTTAGGCTACTTGAAAACACCTTACACTCATAAAGTATGTTCTAAATGGCATAAATGCTGCCAATAATAATTGACATAACAACTTATTGTAAATGGTCAGTAGCCTAACCTATCGATTAAGGTAGGCCACTCTAAGCATTTTGATAGGCTAAGCATTCGAGGCTAAGCACAACAAAGATCACAAGGACGCACACACGCAATCTCAACTGCGGTGTGAAGTGCGTGTCCGTGCAATTCTCCGACATGCACTCTAACAATCACTGCTGATAGACGGCCTCCAATCTTGTACAGCCTTATTGCTGATGTGTGCGTGTGTTACGTACAGTGTGTGTGTGTGTGTGTGTGTGTGCAGTGTTTCCGCTATGTTGGTTTTTCCGTGGCGGCCCGCTGCATTTCTGCAGCCACGGAAAAACCAACATAGCGGAAACACTGCACACACACACACACACACACACACACGTGGTCTCTCACACACGTCAACCACACCACTCACACACACACACTGTACGTAACACACGCACACACAAACAAGGTAGAGGTGGGAGCCACATGATTGATGCCTCGTGACATGCCCATACATCATCTCTCCATCTACATGCCAGGTGACACCTCAAATCACGGGAGCAAATTAGATCTCCATGTCTGAAACCCCCTCCCCCCCCCCCCCTTACCCCCTCCCCCTCCCCCCTTCCCTCCCCTGTGTCTCCAGGAGGGGGGAGCTGGGGCAGCTGGAACCACTGGAGTCTGTGCAGCAAGACGTGTGACTCGGGGTGGCAGCGTCGCTTCAGGATGTGCGAGGGCACGGGCGTGCAGGGCTACCCCTGCGACGGCTCCGGGGAGGAGGTCCGCTCCTGCAACGACAAGAAGTGCCCCGGTCAGCACGCCTGTGTGTGTTTCTGTGTGTGTGTGTGTGTGTGTGTGTGTGTTTGAATCTATATGCGTCTATGTATTTTTAAGTGTGTGGCTGTGTACTGGGTGTGTGGGAGTGATACCTGCCTGTTTAGATGTGTTTGTGTGTGGGTCAGCTATTGCCATTCTCATGAGGATCAATCCAGCTGTCATTGTGTCTGGGAGCATGGAGGTGATTCCTGATGAGAGATGAGGTTTCTCTGTCGAACAACACGCCCAGACCAGGCCAGGCCCCCTCCCTGCTCCTCCCTGCTCCTCTCTCTCTCTCTCTCTCTCTCTCTCTCTCTCTCTCTCTCTCTCTCTCTCTCTCTCTCTCTCTCTCTCTGTCTCTCTGTCTCTCTGTCTCTCTGTCTCTCTGTCTCTCTGTCTCTCTGTCTCTGTCTCTGTCTCTGTCTGTCTGTTCAGATCACTCCTCATGTTAATATCCTCCTTCACCTCTCGGCGCCCTGTAGCCTGGTTCTCTTAGTTTCTTCTCCGTTTCTCAGGTCTTCTCCTGCTCCTCCTTTTCCTTCCTAATTTACAATCCCTCTCCCCCCTTTCATGTCTCTATCTCTCTCTCTTCTCTTTCTCCTCTCCTCCTGTCATCGCCGTACTCGCGTTTTCTTCTCTTTTCTCTCTCTCTCTCTCTCTCTCTCTCTCTCTCTCTCTCTCTCTCTGTCCCTTTTTATTTCTCTCTTGCTGTTGCTCTATCGCTTTTTCTTTTCTGTCCTTCCCTTTGGTGGAGGGAAATTGTTCAAAGCCCTGCTCTTTGCAATTTGTCAGTGTGTCAGCCACTGCAGAAAACAGCACAGTTTAATAAGCATGCCTTTGACTGCGGCTCTGCGGGGGTGTGTGTGTGTGTGTGTGTGTGTGTATCTACAGTATATGTGTGTGTGTTGGGTGTCTGCTTGCAGCTTTGAGAGGCTATAGAACAGATGACTAGCAGCCCTAGCTGCTAAGTCCTCTGACTGTGTTGGAGCCCAGCAGATCCCACGCGCACAGTGAAGAACATATATCCACATGAACAAGGCGGTGTTGGGAACGTCTCTCTCTCATGTCCCCTCCTCGCCCCCACCCCCTTCCTCACAGTGTCCCTCACCAAACACGGTTGCCTGGCGCTGTTTCTCATCAGGGTTGTGAAGGCGAGGGAGAGGGATGGATATGAACACAGAGAGAGAGAGGAAGAGAGAGAGGAAGAGAGAGAGGAAGAGAGAGAGGAAGAGAGAGAGGAAGAGAGAGAGAGAGAGAGAGAGAGAGAGAGAGAGAGAGAGAGAGAGAGAGAGAGAGAGAGAGAGAGAGAGAGACAGACAGGGGGAGAGAGAGAGAGAGGGAGAGGGAGAGGGAGAGGGAGAGGGAGAGGGGCTGTAATGAGACAAGGACATGGGCAGAAAGAGCAGAACAATATGTGAGGGGGAACAAATAAGACGAGGGCTTGCGCCAGGGAAGAATTGATTGTGTGTGTGTCTCGACAGTGTGTGTGTGTGTGTGTGTGTGCATGTGTCTGCGTATCTTTGGGCATCTGTGTGTGTGTCCGTGTAAAGTGGATATGTGTGTGTGTGTGTGTATTTAGATGTTGGTGTGTAACTCTCTCTCCTCCTTCTCGTCAGCTCTTCATGAGATATGTAAAGATGAATACCTTCTAGCCATGACCTGGAAAAGGGCTTCGGTTGGAGAAACCGTCTACAATAAGTGTCCGACTAACGCCACTGGTGAGCTCAACACGACATGACGCTGCCATACGACAGGTCATCTACCTGTACACACACCACAACACACCTGGGACTGCTTCCCATACCCAGCCGCCTAGCTTGGCTTTCTGTTTGGGTTAAAGTCTCCATGTGTGAGAAACCCAGCCAAAAGGTGCTCATCACATCTACACATCTGTGGGACTTCATTAGCTAACGGTCCAGCTTGTGTCGGGGTGATGGGAGTCGTTCCATTTACAAACAATTATTGTTATATAAAGGTGATAGACGGTTTGGCCACCGTGTGTGTTGGTGAAGGCAAGTGTGTCTGTGTGTCTGTGTGTGTGTGTAGCTTGTGTGCCTCACCAAAGAATGAAACTGGTTCAGACATGTCAAAAGCCTTTAAAGGAGAAATCTAATATGGCACTGCTGAGAAATGACTGTTGTTTTACAGTGTGTTTTTCTCACTTTTTCTCATCTTCCTCTCTCTCACTTCCTAACTATTCTGTTTTTCTTTCTTACCCATCTTTTCTCTCTCTCTCTTTCTCCACCCACTCTTCTCCCCCTCTCTCTTCCCTCCCTCCCTCCCTCCCTCCCTCCCTCCCTCCCTCCCTCCCTCCCTCCCTCCCTCCCTCCCTCCCTCCCTCCCTCCCTCCCTCCCTCCCCCCCTCCCTCCCTCCCTCCCTCCCTCCCTCCCTCCCTCCTCTCCTCTCCTCTCCTCTCTCTCTCTCTCTCTCTCTCTCTCTCTCTCTCTCTCTCTCTCTCTCTCTCTCTCTCTCTCTCTCTCTCTCTCTCTCTCTCTCTCTCTCTCTCTCTCCTCTCCTCCTCTCTCTCTCCTCTCCAGGTTCTGCTAGTCGTCGTTGCTTGCTGGACACTACTGGAGTTGCTTACTGGGGTCCTCCGAGCTTCGCCAGATGCGTCTCACTTGAATTTAGATATTTACATTTATCTGTAAGTCCCTTCCGGAATCTTCTTCTTTTCTCTTTTGTTTTCTCTCCCAGGCTGCGGTCACATCTTCTGTGAAAGAAGAATTACCGGGTTGCTTTGAAAAGTTGATCAGTTAGCTTCCTATAGCATTGTCTTGGTGAAGTAACTCAGTCATTATCATCACAAAAATAGTCTGAGCTATTGTTTTTCGTCCCAGACTTTTCTCTCTTCTCAAATTAGTTTTTCAAAGCTTTTTCACCCCCATTGTTTAAAGGTGATATTTAATGGACGCGTTCATCAGCTGCTGTTTTCCTGCCGGGTGAACTATGACCTCTTGTCTCTGTAATGACGGGAGGCCACATGCTGATTGCAGTTAGCCTAAGGAGCTAACCTCTAATTAGCACGAGGACTTGGTCTTGTTTCATTAGGGCTGATTGCTCGTGTCTGCCCTGTGTTTCCCAGCTCCCTCACTGCTAAAATACTGATCCTAGTCAGATGCCATCAACACACACACACACACACCCTGAATTTGCTCTTGTGTACTGTGTGTCATCAAAGTTCTGAATCTACGTACTGGTTGATCTTTGCCTTTTATCAGAAGCTCAGAACTTTTATGACAATGTTTTTTATTCCTATTTCATCGAATCTGTGTTGACCTCTTCTTTAATTGGCTGGTTTGGGTCACTTATCTTGAAAAACAGGAACAGGGTCAAAGGAATAGTCAAATATGCAGTAAATTTGTAGGCACTGACCTAAAGGACCTCTCCCAATGACCTTTCTGACCCCTGTCCCTCCTGCCCAGTGAGATATAACCTGCCAAGATGCAGAACCAATACATTTAAGAACAAATGTGTCCCTGCCTGCTATGGGCCCTTCTGAATTACAAAGCGTAACTCTTTTTTTTTTTTTTATCGTTTTTTTCGGTGCATCGATTGTTGAGATTGTTGCACACGGTGTTCCTTGGGGGATGCTAAAAGATGCCCCTCCCTTCCCCTGCCCCCCCCCCTCCCCTGCCCCCCCCCCCCCCCCCCCAGCTGAGAGAGCATCTTGCGAAGGGTCAGAGGACCCTGGCGGGGGAGGGCATGTCTCAGATCGTCAGGAGTCTCCTGGAGTTGCTTCAGAGGCGGAGCTACTACAGTGGCGACCTCCTGTTCTCCACGGAGATCCTGCGAAATGTGACGGACACCTTCAAGAGAGCAACCTACATCCCAGCTCCCGACGACGTGCAGGTGACCACGGGGGGGGAGGGGGGGGGGGGGCGTGTGCGCGAGGGCGGGCGGGGAGAGAGGATGACTGTTTGTGTGACGTGGCTGTCCGGTTAGAGCGAAAGTGTGACGGTACAAAAGCGATTGGCGGGAATTTGCAGATACAGTTGTGTCCTCTCTCTCTCTGTTTCTCGCTCTCTCTTTATTTCTGTCTCTCTTTCAGTCTCTCGTTTTCGATCTCTCTCTCTCTCTTTCTCTCACACACTCACCCGTGCGTATACTCACACCAGTAGATCATCTGAAAGCATCTGTCTCGTCTCCCCTCAGAAATTCTTCCAGGTAGTCAGTTGTATGTTGGACATGGACAATCTGGAGAAGTGGGAGGACGCTCACCAGGTAGGCAACATCACATGTTGACCTCTCTTCCCTTTGTACTGCCTCCGTGTGTCTGGTACGCCACGATGTGTGTGTGTGTGTGTGTGTGGTTAAAAGGCTCTGTCACACTTCGGTGAATATGACGGTACCGCATTTATACTGAATCAGTATACTGAGTAGTAAACACACTCCTGTTTGTCACTCTCGGAAGGTATCGCTCGCTGTTTACAGCTGGTGTGCGTGTGTTTCTGAGTGTGTTTGTTTGTGTGTGTGTGTGTGTGTGTGTGTGTGTCAGTGGGTATTCATCTCAACCTCCATCCTCCATGCCCTTGAATTAACATGTGTTTACTTGCCATCTGGGCTACATAAACAACGATCGAAGGATATGACATCGTACTGTACCACAAACCCATTATAACACAGCACTGTATCACACTCAATGTCAACCTAAAGGCAGCTGCCCACACAAACACACACGCAAACACTCCTTTCAATATACAAATAAATGCACATTATTTAAGAATGCAAACACATGCACAAGCCTGCATACGACAATGATGATGATGACGAGGGGGAGGATTGTACTGAAATGATTAGACCAAATCATGAATGATGATTCCCACCAGTGTGGTACTGGACCTGTTGCTGTCGTGTGTTTCTCCAGTGCTAAGAAGCCCAAAGCCACTGCACACCAGTAGCAGATGCATCCATAACTCAGACCTGACACAGCCTTCACATGACGCTTGTTCTTGTGCACAGTACGACAATCTCAGCTTGGTTTTTCTTCCAACATTCATTCGACATCTGCAGTTTAATGAGGGTGTTTTATATATATCGGGTCTTATGAGATGGTGTTGGTCTGTGTCTCTGTTGGGAACCCTAGTGTACCCCATGAACCCTATCGTACCTCCTGAGCAGAGGATACCTTACTGACCCCCCGCCCCCCCCCCCAGGTCTCCCCAGGCGCGGGCCAGCTGATGAGGGTGCTGGAAGACTTCATCCACCTCATCGGAGAGGCGCAGAAACCCTTCCAGAGTTTCCTGGTGGTCACCAACAACCTGAGTCAGTACCACACTCAACACAGCCTCTGTCTGGGGGGGGGGGGGTTCCCAGGTGGAGGAGGGGTGGAGGAACCACCCACTGTTAACCCCTAGGTTTGATGGTTATCTCTTTTATGGGGGTCTCCCCCCATTAACCCCAAATCAGACTCCTTGTTAGCATTAGCATTAGCACATCTCAACAGCAGTTTCAGTGCGTTGCCTGTCTACGGGGAATGATTTTTGCACTATAATTAGCATTAATGTTTCCTGGCACGCGTATCTCATTTGATTCCAGCAAACGTAACTGCTTTATTGATTCTCATAAAATGTCTCTCATCGACCTGTTCCCTTTCTGGAATTATTGTTTATCGTTCTTCGGGATTTTTAACAATTGCTGTTGTGTATTTACGATGTGTGTGTGTGTGTGTGTGTGTGTGTGTGTAGTGATCACCATCCAGCGGGAGCCGGTTTCTGCCGTCTCCAGTGACATTAACTTCCCTATGAAGGGCCGGAGAGGGATGAAGGACTGGGCTCGCAACGCTGAGGACAAACTCTACATCCCTAAAGAGGTCTTCACTCTCTCCTCGCAAGGTGCGCCTCAGAACCACTCTCTCTCCTCTTCTCCTCTCTCTCAGCATCTCTCTCTCAGCATCTCTCTCTCCTCCCCCTCCTCTCTCCCCTGTCTCTCTCTCTCTCTCTCCTCCCCCTCGTCTCTCTCTCCCTCTGAAGAGTCTCACTGTACCGTCAGCCGTGTGACCCAGAAAGATTGCAAAGACGTTGTTGAACCTCAATTTCTTCAACACGTTGACCTCACAAGAATGCACATTTCTGTTCCGATGAGTCAAGCCGAGGGTTTTGACCCTTGACGAGGTCACATCTGCTTTGGCAAAGTTGTTCATCTGTGGATTTCATATTATTTATTACTACACTGCACACACACACAATGAATAGCTGACATCTAAGTACTCTGTGGGTAAATGGACTCTAGAGAACATGGTTACAGCAGATCTTGACTCTGAATGGAACTCCGGTAGACTAATAAATGGGAAACAGTTGGAGGGAAATGGAAAACAAGCATAAGGAGAGAGAGAGACAGAGAGAGAAAGAGATGGGTAGAGAGAGAGAGAGAGAGAGAGAGAGAGAGAGAGACATAGAGACTCAGAGAGAGAGAGATACGGGGTGGAGGGAGAGAAAGGGGCAGAGAGACAAGAAACTTTGAAAAGTGCTTTTTGATTAGGTTGTGGATCTGATTTCCACGTTAACCAAGACAGAGACTTTTCTAGGCCTAATGGAGTGAAACACAAGAGAGCGGGAGGCTGTAAGGGAGCTGAGAGGGAGAAAGGCCTTGTTGAAGGAGCAGAGAGGCCGTGACATGATGGGACTGACATGAGAGGAGAAGACTTCCTCTGCCGACACTGTCATGTAGCCCTGAGCCCCCCCCCTCCCTCCCCCACGCACACACACACGCCCCACAGGAAATTGCCAGGCCTGACTTCCTGTCTGCCTCTCCCGCCCTGCATAATAAAAGATTAGACATGTCTCAGATGGAGGGAGGGGGGGGGGGTGACACAGTGGGGGAGGGGGGGTCTGCTCCTTAGGACTTCACATGGCTCACTCTTTCTTTTCATCTCTCTCTTATCTCTCCGTCTCTCTGTTGCTTTCTCGCTTTCTTTCACTCTCCCTCTTTCTCTCTGTTGCTTTCTCTCTATTTCTTGCTTTTTCCATCTCTCTCTCTCTCCCCCTCCCTCCCTCCCTCCCTCCCTCCCTCCCTCCCTCCCTCCCTCCCTCCCTCCCTCCCTCCCTCCCTCCCTCCCTCCCTCCCTCCCTCCCTCCTCTCTCTCTCTCTCTCTCTCTCTCTCTCTCTCTCTCTCTCTCTCTCTCTCTCTCCCTCTCCCTCTCCCTCTCCCTCTCCCTCTCCCTCTCCCTCTCCCTCTCCCTCTCTCTCTCTCTCTCTCTCTCTCTCTCTCTCTCTCTCTCTCTCTCTCTCTCTCTCTCTCCCTCCCTCTCCCCCTCTCTCTCTCTCTCTCTCTCTCTCTCTCCCTCTCCCCTCTCTCTCTCTCTCCCTCCCTCCCTCCCTCTCTCTTTCGCTCTCTCTCTCATTCTCTTTGTCTCTCACCCTACATCAGCCCATCCAGCCACCCACGCTGCAGTATGCCTCTCATCCTTTGCAACCTGTCTTGGCCTTGCACACCGTCTCTCTGACTGGCCTCTCTCCTCCTCAGTGTGGGGGTGTTGGATTGTGTCTGGAGGTTTCTGACAGGTTCTACACTGGTAGAGACGTGGCATTTTTACTGTGGCCTTTAGTTGATTTCTATCTGCTAGTTTGGTTCATTTAACACTTTATCATAGGCTTTCTCAGGTTGACAAGTCAATGACGCAGGAGGGAGTGCACGCGCATGCACACACACACACACACGCACACACACACACACGGACCACTGATAGTCTTCTGTCTCGGCCCAGTGGACAAAGGATGGCCTGTTCACAAATCCACCGGAGGACACCTAACTTCCTGTAGGGATGGACTGATACTGCAACACACACACACACACACACACACACACACACTCAACTTTATGACCTGACCCGCTGTAACACCGCCCATTGACACTTGCCAATACATTAACCCCGACTGTCATCAGGTGGAATAGCCCTAATGAAACATAATAGGCCACTGTGTAATACTGTAATGGAGACATGACATGGCTGGTGAAGTTATATGGAACATACCAGACTCCAGGAAGGCTCATGAAGGCTCGCTCTGCATTCGTCCTAATGATAGTCTTGTCTCATTCGCTTGACTGGAAATATCTATTCAGATTCTTATACAAAGGACTGATTAAGAACATGAGAACAGCTTACTGTATGGATTTTACCTATCGCTTGTTCACCGATTAGAGAGGCAGGAAATGAGACAAGGAAGGTAGCATGTATACTACATGCTCTTATGGTTCTTCCCATTGGCACTTCAGTAACCTATGTACTTTTGTAAAGCTCTCTCTTGGAAGTCACTTTGGATAAAAGCGTCTGCTAAATGCATAAATGTAAAATGTATTATCAAATGGACAAGCGGACTCTTCAGCTGATGGGAAACATAGTTCTCCTCGTGACGTAGTTCTCCTCGTGACGTAGTTCTCCTCATGACGTAGTTCTCCTCGTGACGTAGTTCTCCTCGTGACGTAGTTCTCCTCGTGACGTAGTTCTCTTCATGACGTAGTTCTCCTCATGACGTAGTTCTCCTCGTGACGTAGTTCTCCTCGTGACGTAGTTCTCCTCGTGACGTAGTTCTCCTCGTGACGTAGTTCTCCTCATGACGTAGTTCTCCTCATGACGTAGTTCTCCTCATGACGTAGGTCTCCTTGTGATGTAGGCATCTCTGCTGACTCAGGCGACGGGTTTAGGATCTCTGGGATTTGCGGTGAGCGCTAATGTCCGACTCCTGATCCACAATCGGTGACTTGTTCTAACGGTGGTGGCGTGACAAATCCCTGACGAGGTTGCCTGTGACAGAACGACGCTGCAGTATTTGTCTCTCTCTTTTGTTCGCTTTGTCTCTCCTTCTCTGTCGGTCTCTCTCTCCTCAATCAAGTTTTCACATAATGAGTTTGTGGTTTGAGGTGTTAACGTGGACCGATTCGACATTTACCCACAATACAGTGGGGCTCTCATTTGCATGCTCGTACGCACGGCATCCAATTAGGATCTATCACAGTTGACGGCTCTCTGACGGAGACTTTGATCATTGTCCTCATCTCTCTCTATCACTCTCCATCACTGTCTCTCTGCCTATTTCTCTCTATTCCTCTCTCTCTCATACTGTTTCTATCACTCTCCATCACTCTCTCTCTCTGCCTATCTCTCACACTGTCTCTATCACTCTCCATCACTCTCTATCTCCCTCTGTCTCTATATCTCTCTCCCACTGTCCCCCTCAGTCTCTCTCTCTCCACCTCTCTCCATCTGTCACTCTCTCTACACCTCTCTCTCTTTCTCCCTCTATCGCTCTCTATATCTATCGCCTTCTATATCTATCGCTCTTTCTATACCTCCCTCTCTCTCACTTTGTAGTCTTACCTCATAGGCTGAACAGATTTTGGATGAGTCACCACCTTGTATCTCCCTTCCCTCCCCCTCTTTTCCTGTCTCCCTCCCCCCCCCCCCCCCCCCCCGGTCTGCCACCCAGACTCAGCCAAGGGGGAGTGGGAGAGACAGAGAGAGAGACGGAGACAGAGAGAAGGAAAGATTTGGGGAGAATCATCTTTCACACAAGAAACCCATCTCCTTTGCTCCACCCTTCCTCTCTCATCCCTCACTCCGGATGCGTTGACATTTACAGAGGGACAGCGCCTCTCTCGGGGAGCACAGGGTTTATGG
Organism: Hypomesus nipponensis; assembly: GCF_054491055.1. NCBI lineage: Eukaryota > Metazoa > Chordata > Actinopteri > Osmeriformes > Osmeridae > Hypomesus > Hypomesus nipponensis. The sequence continues at coordinate 12,572,879 of NC_140364.1, read as the reverse complement.
GGAAGTACGTGTCCACGGAGAGAGGGATGGAGGGATCGAAAGAGATATTGGTGGAAGAGAGAGCCTAGGGAGGTGGAGAGATGAAAAGGAGGGGCGGTGGAAGGCGCTGGAAGACAGAGGAGGGTTTTGAAGAGCAGAAAAGCGAGAAGGGAGGATGCAATACGGGGCATGAAAGACACAACAAGGGGAAGCTAAAGAAAGGCTCCGTGGAAGGCACTCGATCTGCTCTTCCTGCAGAACCTTCTGCCTCTAAATGTCGCAGTCCATCCCTCTATCTTCCAGTCTTCATCCCGCCATCCCCTGCTGCATCACAGTCCATCCCCTCTCTCTCCTCTGGCCTCCCTCCCTCCCTCCCTCACTCCCTCACTCCCTCACTCCCTCACTCCCTCAATCCCTCACTAACTCACTCCCTCACTCCCTCACTCACTCACTCCCTCCCTCCCCCAGTCCTCGTTCTCTCCCAGCTGGCTCTGGGTACCTGTGTCCGCTCCCTGCTTAGGCTGGCTCTGCCTCTGGGCTCTGTGGCAGCCTGTTTGCTGTGTGTGAAGAGGGATTCTGTTCACATCATCTGTTGATGTTTGTTTCCTTTGTTTTTTCCAGAAACCGAAGCAGAAACATCTTATTTTGTCATTGGAGCCATTCTGTATCGGACCTTGGGCATCATCCTGCCCGCCCCAAAGTGAGTATGTGTGTATGTTTCCTTTGAGGTCAGTTACCTCTTCCAGCCTCCTCCATCTCTTCTCCCTGCTGGAAACCAAGGTCGAATCAAACTGTATCTACATAGCCTTTGTCACAATCCATTTCACTTCTGTGACACAATGTCACAGAAGGCTTCACATACAGCATGCCCATAGAACTGCACCTAGATCCACCTGATCCTAAAGGAAAAACTCCCAAGAAAAACTGAGAGAGAGAAAAGGGGAGTACCCTTGGGAGGGCCCGGTCAGTGAGGGACCCCCTCCTCCAGACACCGTGACACAAAGAGGGGCAGACCACAGGCTGAACCCTAATTCTGCAAGAGTAGAGATCAACATCAAATAAATACATCTGCAATGCTCCTACGTAGTTGTCCCCTCTCCCTCTGTCTCTCCCCCTCTCTCCATCTCCCTTTCTCTTCCCCTCTGTCTCTCCCTTTCTCTCTTTCTCTTCCCCTCTCCCTCTCCCTCTGTCTCTCCCCCTCTCTTTCTTTTCCCCTCTGTCTCTCCCCCTCTCCCTCTCTCTTTCTCTTCCCCTCTCCCTCTCTCTTTCTCTTCCCCTCTCCCTCTGTCTCTCCCCCTCTCCCTCTCTCTTTCTGTTCCCCTCTGTCTCTCCCTCTCTCTTTCTCTTCCCCTCTCCCTCTGTTTCTCCCCCTCTCTCCCTGTCTCTTTCTCTTCCCCTCTTCCTCTGTCTCTCCCCTTCTCCCTCTATCTTTCATTTCCCATCTTTCTATGTCTCTCCCCCTCTCTCTTTCTCTCCCCTCCCCCTCTGTCTCTCCCCCTCTCTCCATCTCCCTTTCTCTTCCCCTCTCCCTGTCTCTCTCTCTCCCTCTCTCTTTCTCTTCCCCTCTCCCTCTGTCTCTCCTCATATGTTGTTTGGCACTGGGGGAGACCTTGTTATCCAGGTCAGTGCTCTTGGTTGCACCTGAGCTAGCCTGCCATGTTAGCCTGTCCTGTTAGCCCAATCTGTTTGCTTGGCTTGTTAGCCTGCTCTATTAGCTTGGCCTTTTAGCTTGGGTTGTTTAGCCTGCCCTGTTAGACTAGCCTGTTAGCCTAGCCTGATAGCTTGTGTTTTGCGGCATAGCTGAATGCTAATAGGTTCAGCCTGTTTGTTTAGATCTAGCTCCGGGTTCCTTGTATCTCATTAGCTTTTGCCAACAGACTCAAAAGGCTTGAGATGCTGCAGGGAGGCTAAGCGTATTGAATATTTATTTGGGAGGTGCACAGTCGTGCACACGCTCGAACTACACACAGGTTGACAAAGACTCTGAGTCATACATAGAAACACACTCTGTAATCTATCTGGACAAGCTATCATGAAGAGACACTACGCACACACACACACACACACACACACACAGAAGCGCATGAGTGTGACTCATCCTCGGTGTGTCTCTCCAGACTGAGCCAGGTGAGTAACGTGGTCATGTGACCGCTGTGTCATCTCCCCAGGGCTCCTGAGATCATCAACTCCAAGATCCTGACCGTGACCGTGCGACCTGAACCCAAACCCAGCGAACCCATGGTTGTGGTCGAGCTCTCCCTCCTGCTTAACGTGAGTGCACAGAACCCTGGTGGAGCTGGAAGGCACCGCTCTGCATGTGCTTACAATACCACACAGTCTGATGTAGTCACTTCTATAGTACATAGTATATTCAGTAGGAAAATAGTACTTCTTATTCACTGCACCACCTGACATTGAACAATGTATTCTCTTTTTCCTTTGCCTCTTTTTGATAGAATATATTCTGTTGTTTTTTCATCTTCTGGATTGAATGTATTATAGATTAGTTCCATCTGTTTGTTGGAATATATTGTTGTTTGGGACTTTTTGGCGTAGTGTATTCTAGTTTTTAACTTCTTGACTGAATATATTCATATATTTCGACAACATTCTAGTGTTTGACCGCTTGTTGACTACAGTACTCTACCGTAGTTATGTTGTGCTACACTGAGGTGCTGTATTAATAGATTTATAGCTGAATTAACCAGTTGTTCAGTGTAGTGGAGAAGATGCAGTGTAATGAGAAGCTTGCTCTTTGACCTACATTTAATGCACATTTAATTATGCATTCACAGAAATGTGGGCACTGTTTGAAACTAATAATGAATACAAAAAGTCCCTATAGATATAAAGCATGCACACACACACACACACACACACACACACACACACACACATACAGAGTGCGTGAAGAATGACCTGGAGTAGCACATTTGATATGCAAATGCTATGCAGCTAACCAGGACCTCGGGTCAATATGATTGCACATTGGCTTCATCATTTCAAAGCCTGTGAATGGCCATCAGCCTGCTCTCTCCCTACCCTGTGTTTCTGTCTCTCCCTGCCCTGTGTTTCTGTCTCTCTCCCTGCCCTGTGTTTCTGTCTCTCTCCCTGCCCTGTGTTTCTGTCTCTCTCCATGCCCTGTGTTTCTGTCTCTCTCCCTACCCTGTGTTTCTGTCTCTCTCCCTGCCCTGTGTTTCTGTCTCTCCCTGCCCTGTGTTTCTGTATCTCTCCCTGCCCTGTGTTTCTGTCTCTCTCCCTGCCCTGTGTTTCTGTCTCTCCCTACCCTGTGTTTCTGTATCTCTCCCTACCCTGTGTTTCTGTCTCTCTCCCTGCCCTGTGTTTCTGTCTCTCTCCCTACCCTGTGTTTCTGTCTCTCTCCCTGCCCTGTGTTTCTGTCTCTCCCTGCCCTGTGTTTCTGTATCTCTCCCTGCCCTGTGTTTCTGTCTCTCTCCCTGCCCTGTGTTTCTGTCTCTCCCTACCCTGTGTTTCTGTATCTCTCCCTGCCCTGTGTTTCTGTCTCTCTCCCTGCCCTGTGTTTCTGTCTCTCCCTACCCTGTGTTTCTGTCTCTCCCTACCCTGTGTTTCTGTATCTCTCCCTACCCTGTGTTTCTGTCTCTCCCTACCCTGTGTTTCTGTCTCTCCCTACCCTGTGTTTCTGTCTCTCCCTACCCTGTGTTTCTGTCTCTCCCTACCCTGTGTTTCTGTCTCTCCCTACCCTGTGTTTCTGTCTCTCCCTACCCTGTGTTTCTGTCTCTCCCTACCCTGTGTTTCTGTCTCTCCCTGCCCTGTGTTTCTGTCTCTCTCCCTGCCCTGTGTTTCTGTCTCTCCCTACCCTGTGTTTCTGTATCTCTCCCTGCCCTGTGTTTCTGTCTCTCTCCCTGCCCTGTGTTTCTGTCTCTCCCTACCCTGTGTTTCTGTCTCTCCCTACCCTGTGTTTCTGTCTCTCCCTGCCCTGTGTTTCTGTCTCTCCCTACCCTGTGTTTCTGTATCTCTCCCTGCCCTGTGTTTCTGTCTCTCTCCCTGCCCTGTGTTTCTGTCTCTCCCTACCCTGTGTTTCTGTCTCTCCCTACCCTGTGTTTCTGTCTCTCCCTACCCTGTGTTTCTGTCTCTCCCTACCCTGTGTTTCTGTCTCTCCCTACCCTGTGTTTCTGTCTCTCCCTACCCTGTGTTTCTGTCTCTCTCCCTACCCTGTGTTTCTGTCTCTCCCTGCCCTGTGTTTCTGTCTCTCCCTACCCTGTGTTTCTGTCTCTCTCCCTGCCCTGTGTTTCTGTCTCTCCCTACCCTGTGTTTCTGTATCTCTCCCTGCCCTGTGTTTCTGTCTCTCTCCCTGCCCTGTGTTTCTGTCTCTCTCCCTGCCCTGTGTTTCTGTCTCTCTCCCTACCCTGTGTTTCTGTCTCTCCCTACCCTGTGTTTCTGTCTCTCTCCCTACCCTGTGTTTCTGTCTCTCCCTGCCCTGTGTTTCTGTATCTCTCCCTACCCTGTGTTTCTGTCTCTCCCTACCCTGTGTTTCTGTCTCTCTCCCTACCCTGTGTTTCTGTCTCTCCCTGCCCTGTGTTTCTGTCTCTCCCTACCCTGTGTTTCTGTCTCTCTCCCTGCCCTGTGTTTCTGTCTCTCCCTACCCTGTGTTTCTGTATCTCTCCCTGCCCTGTGTTTCTGTCTCTCTCCCTGCCCTGTGTTTCTGTCTCTCCCTACCCTGTGTTTCTGTATCTCTCCCTGCCCTGTGTTTCTGTCTCTCCCTACCCTGTGTTTCTGTCTCTCTCCCTGCCCTGTGTTTCTGTCTCTCTCCCTACCCTGTGTTTCTGTCTCTCTCCCTGCCCTGTGTTTCTGTCTCTCCCTGCCCTGTGTTTCTGTCTCTCTCCCTGCCCTGTGTTTCTGTCTCTCCCTACCCTGTGTTTCTGTCTCTCCCTACCCTGTGTTTCTGTATCTCTCCCTACCCTGTGTTTCTGTCTCTCCCTACCCTGTGTTTCTGTCTCTCCCTACCCTGTGTTTCTGTATCTCTCCCTGCCCTGTGTTTCTCTCTCTCCATGCCCTGTGTTTCTGTCTCTCCCTACCCTGTGTTTCTGTCTCTCCCTACCCTGTGTTTCTGTCTCTCCCTACCCTGTGTTTCTGTCTCTCCCTGCCCTGTGTTTCTGTCTCTCTCCCTGCCCTGTGTTTCTGTCTCTCCCTACCCTGTGTTTCTGTCTCTCTCCCTACCCTGTGTTTCTGTATCTCCATGCCCTGTGTTTCTGTCTCTCTCACTCCAACTTTATGTTCCGCCAAAGACTCTAGAAAGGCTGGTTTTGAGAGGAGGAGGGGAGGAGGAGGAGATGTAGAGGAAGAGAGGAGGAAGAGAGGAGGAGGAGGAGGAGGAAGAGGAGGAGGAAGGGAGGTGGAGGGGAGGAGAGGAGGAACAGAGGAGGAGGAGGAGGAGGAGGAAGGGAGGAGGAGGGGAAGAGGAGGAGATGAGGAGGAAGCACGGAGGAGGTGGAGAGGGTAGGACACCAGACCAATGTCAGGAGGACGCTGTGTGCATGCTTCCCAGGGTGTGCTGATCTGCCTCTGACATGTTCCCTGTCCTGCAGAGGAAGCACTGCTCTGCACTGGACCCTGCAGTAGGACGGTGGAGGGCAAACACACACACACACACACAGGAAAATCATATTCAGACCGCGTATGTCTCTCTGAGGGACGGAGAGGGGTGCTTGTGCGGCGCTTTCATGAGATTCTCTATGTGTGTGTGTGTGTGTGTGTTACTCTGAGGTTCCCAGACCTGTAGTGCAATCCCAGTGTGTGTGTATGCATGTGTGTGCATGCTTGTGTATACCGTGATATGGGTGATACTTTGTGTGTGTGTGTGAGATCCGCTGCTGAGGGGATGTCGACCTTAGCCAGGAAAGGGAGATGCCCAGATGCTGGGCATCGCCATAGCAACAGCTGTTGAGGGAGAGTTCACCGAGGGGAGTGTGAGGGTCCCTGTACTGGGCTGTGTCTTCACTGTGAGGACATCTGCTCTGGACTGCCCACCGGGCCCCCCCCGTTACCACACACACCTAGCGTGCGCTTGTGTGTGTGTGTGTGTTAGGGGGGGGGGGGGCTGTATGGGCGTGCAAATGTGCATCTTTCTCTCTCTTTCTCTCCCACTCCTTCCTTCCCTCTGTGTGTGTGTGTGTGGGGGGGGGGAGGTCTGTATGGGCGTGCAAATGTGCATCTCTCGCTCTCTTTCTCTCCCGCTCCTTCCTGCCCTCTGTGTGTCTGTGTGTGTGTGTGTGTGTGTGTGTGTGTGTGTGTGTGTGTGGAGGGGGTCTGCCTGTGTGTGTGTGTGTGTGTGTAGTGTACTGGTGAGCAAGAGGTAGGGGAGCAGAAAGTTGTGTGTCCCTACAGTACACCAGATGTCAATGCCCTCCCTCCCCCCAGTCATCGCTCACTCGCCCTTTAAGAAGTCAGCTGGCTGTTCTTGGCCTTATGCTAATCAGCCCACAGCCGCCCCATGTTAGATTCCCTCCCTGTTTATTTAACTGCAATCTCGTTTTCTGTCTATCAGTCAGAATGATCGTTCAGGTGGCTGCCAGCGGTGCCAGATAAAGCGTGAAATATCCCTTTAATTTAAAGCGCTAAGCCCACAGTTTACACATAACCCTACAGTGAGTTATTGGGTTTAATTTCCGCCAACCGTGGCCACTTGTGTTGGAGGCATGTTGGCGACCAGGAAAGTGCTGGATCACGGCGGATCTAATGACCAACGAGCTCCTCAAGAGACGATGCATCTCGTCTCTTAAAGTTGAACCCATAATCATCCTCCCATCTGTCGACGGATTCCTCGGGACGGCGGCTTTAGCCGGCGCGCCGCAGCAAAAAGCTCCAGCCATGCAGACGCTAGCCCAGCGCGCCATGTGTCATCGCTAAAGAGGAGCCAGACAGTGTGGGAGTGCCTCCGTGTCAGTCGTGATTGAGCTAGCGTTAGCCTAGCCGCTAGCCCCCACAGCCCGCTTGATTGATGGCTCGGGCGTTAACAGACGCCCAGCGTAGCGACGGAAGCTAATGCTCGCGGAGAGGCCGTGTGATGTAGGTGACACCTCGCCTGTGAGCCAGCTGAAACAAAGGCGGCGTCATCCATCACGTTTCAGGGGTCCACGCATCGCTGCCTCTGTGGGAACACATCAATGATGCATCCCCCCTGCCGGCCGGCCGTTCGCACGCCGACGCCTGGATTGACTGATGTGACAGGAGACGGCTGGGTGTCAATGAGAGGCGCCATCCGCTAGCTTTAGCCATCCGGGCGCGATAGATCAGCTGTGCCCTCGTCTGAGACTGGAAGTGGGAGCCGGGCTGAGGAGATTCCAACACTGAACGGTAGCATCCTCTCTTTCTGCTTCCCTACAGATGACACAGGGAGAGAGGAAGAGAGGGAGGGAGAGAGGGAGAGAGAGAGGGAGGGAGAGAGGGAGAGAGAGAGGGAGGGAGAACAACAGAGTAGAGCTTATGGTGGTTTAAGCACTCCTTCCCAGATAAATCACACAGGCTAGGATCTATGCCATTTCAAATCAATAGAGACGCTTTTGATATCCACTGTGTCAAAGCCCCGGCTCCAGCTTATGAGTGTCCTGTGATGCTGCGCTCTGCCACCAGGGGGAGACTGTAATTGACTGTGAGTCTGCTGCCAAACCACTGGAGAACAGGCATCCTGCTGTTCCATCTATGCAGGCTGTGGGCTCTTGTTTGTGGATAGGCTGGGCTGGTTGTCCCCCTACCTTCTGGAAGTCTCGGGCTTATTCAGAGTTCCATGTTAGCTACTGTTTGACTCTTTGACCATGTCTTTGAATTGGATTGCTGGATTGGATTTTCCAATAGTGTGCTCTTAAAGCTCCCTGCTAGTTCTTGGACAAGAACTGAACAGTTGTAAATCCCGTATCGATCACTGTACGATTCCTCCACCTTAAGATCACCCATTGAAAATTATGGGGCTGAAACGGACGCTGAGGATTCATTTAGAGCAGTCGATTCTCTGAATGCAGTAGATTACAGGTGAAACGAACCCCAGATGAGTCAATTAGAGCAATGGATTCACTGATTGATTCATTTTATTGAGCCATACTGATTTTTCCTGGCTGGCACGCGCTACTGAGCTGAGATTACAGAGAGAATCACCAGTTTTTTTTATCTTCTAAAGATTGGATTTGGCTCAAGTGACTCGATGGATAAAGAGTGAGCTGATGGCAAATGGACAGAGGTCTAGACAGTGTTTGCACTTGTGTGTGTGTGTCTGTGTGTGTGTGTGTGTGTGCACGCATGAGTGGGTAGGGCGGGCGGCAACGAGCGTTCAAGCTGTTTTTTTGGCTTTGGTCTCAGTTAATTAGAGGGAAAATAATCTCCACTTGTTTTTGTTTTGCTTGATTTTTCATCCTCTTTTGTATACCGTACTCCCCCTCTCCCACAAGCTATTTAGTTGCCTCTGTCCTCCAGCGATGCCTGTTTCTCGTCCCCTCGTCCCCTCCCTCTTCCTGTCTGTCTCCCTCTCCCTCCCTCCTCCGCACACCTTCAGTCGCTCTCCTCAGGCACAGAGCTATTTTCTCTCCGTCTCTCCCCTTCTCATCTCCTCAGCTGACACCACTAGTTAATCTTCCTCTTCTCTCCTTTCTCTTCTTGTCTTTGCAGGGAACATCAGATCCTCAGTGCGTTGTCTGGGACTATGGCAACCCGTAAGTCATCTTTTATTCGGTGTCGGTCCTGTGTGTGTGTGTGTGCGTGTGTGCATGCATGACTTGTTTTCTTCATTTCATTAATGCACCGAACACAGTTTAATGAAGTTCCGAGGCCCTGCTTCGCGAACGTCAGACAGACACGAGGAGCGGTGTGTGCTTCTTGTCCCGGAGCACGTACCGCACACCAGCTGCTGCTCTGTGTTGGGCTCACTCCTGCCCTGTTGGGTCACACACACACATACACCACACTCGTTTCGAGAAAGAAATTCATGGTTGGAAATTGGACTATCAGATATTGAAATACCTGTTGGCGTTGGATTTCAATGCATCTTGACATTGGCTCGTTTATCTTCGTATTTTGCGTAGCAACAGGACTGTGAGAAGAAAAGATAAGTTATCAGTCCAATCCAGCCTGCTTCTTTGAAAACACTTCCCTGCAAAGTCAATTAACTGGCCGGCAGATTAAGACTGCAATCAAATTAGACTCCTCATCAGCAGAGAAGCAAGAGCCAACATGGAATTTTAAGCAGAGAGATTTCTGTCACATTACTGAACATGGGGATGAATATGGAATTCACCCAAACTACACAGACTCTGTCCCCCCTCTCTCTCTCTCTCTCTCTCTCTCTCTCTCTCTCTCTCTCCCACTCTCTCTCTCTCTCTCTCTCTCTCTCTCTCTCTCTCTCTCTCTCTCTCTCTCTCCCACTCTCCCACTCTCTCGCTCTCTTGCACTCTCTCGTATTCCCTCTGCCTCTGCAGCAAGGATCTTAGTGCTATAAGGATAGAACATGTTGTGCAAAGCTGCCATTTGTGTTTGTTGAAGGCTCTCACCTCTCTCAATCCTGCTGTCAGTCTGACAAAGCTGCAGGCCTTGAGGGAGGGAGGGAGGGAGGGAGGGAGGGAGGGAGGGAGGGAGGGAGGGAGGGAGGGAGGGAGGGAGGGAGGGAGGGAGGGAGGGAGGGAGGGAGGGAGGGGAAATCCCAAAGCAGAAACAGCTCACATCCGTTTTATTTATTCCTTCTCCAAGAGAGTATCCACCGCCTTGCGTAACCACACACACATTCTCCTCTGGCGCCCTCATGCACGTATAGACATCCACACAGTCAGAGCTGGAGTGTGTGTGTGTGTTTGTCCTGTCTCTCCCAATCACATACACGTTGATGTGGATTAAGGCCTACACTAGTACACAAATCTGCTGAGCCTAATACCAACCCCTCGTGTGTGCTACGGTACCGTGTCTATCACTCTAAATCTGTTTGGGGGTTTTGTAAGTAACCCCCCCCCCCCATATTTAGAGCCTGGGCTCTCAGCAAGCTAAGTTGGCCCACAGTTTGTGTTCACAGTTCATGTGTGTGTGTGTGTGTGTGTGTGTGGTCATTTATGTATTTAGCCCTAACAGGCCCATATGTGTCTTCCATCTGTCCCTGTTAAATCTCAATGCTCTCACTGTCTCACTGACCACAGTGGCAGTGTGAAATCTCAATGCTCTACCTGTCTCACTTACCACAGTGGCAGTGTGAAATCTCAATGCTCTCACTGTCTCACTGACCACAGTGGCAGTGTGAAATCTCAATGCTCTCACTGTCTCACTGACCACAGTGGCAGTGTGAAATCTCAATGCTCTACCTGTCTCACTTACCACAGTGGCAGTGTGAAATCTCAATGCTCTACCTGTCTCACTGACCACAGTGGCAGTGTGAAATCTCAATGCTCTCACTGACCACAGTGGCAGTGAGTTAAATCTCAATGCTCTCCCTGTCTCACTGACCACAGTGGCAGTGTTAAATCTCAATGCTCTACCTGTCTCACTGACCACAGTGGCAGTGAGTTAAATCTCAATGTTCTCCCTGTCTCACTGACCACAGTGGCAGTGTTAAATCTCAATGCTCTACCTGTCTCTCTGACCACAGTGGCAGTGTGTTAAATCTCAATGCTCTACCTGTCTCACTGACCACAGTGGCAGTGTTAAATCTCAATGCTCTACCTGTCTCACTGACCACAGTGGCAGTGTGGGGTCCTACCGACACCTGGACTGTTGTCCAGATCAACCTTCTGTCAAGGTCCTATTGTCCACTACTCCTCAATGTCCCACATTCCACTACATCAGAGGTTTTCAACCCTGGTCCTCAGAGACCCCCTGTCCTGCATGTTTTAGATGTTTCCCTGTTCCAACACACCTGATTCAAATGAATGGTCATAAGCTGGCTTCTGCAGAGAGAGATAACGACCATTCATTTGAATCAGGTGTGTTGGAGCAGGGAAACATCTAAAACATGCAGGACAGGGGGTCCCTGAGGACCAGGGTTGGGAAACACTTCATTAGCAGACGCTCTTATCCAGAGCAACTTACAGTAAGTATAGGGACATTCCCCCCGAGGCAAGTAGGGTGAAGTGCCTTGTCCAAGGACACAACATATTTTGGCACGAACTGGCAACCTTCTGATTATTAGCCCGATTCCCTAACCACTCAGCCATCTGACTCCACTAGTCCTATAGTCCAGTGGTTCTCAATCCTGGTCCTCGGGACCCCCTGCCCTGCATGTTTTAGACATTTCCCTCCTCAAACACACCTGATTCAAATTAATGGGTCGTTATCAGGCCCATTTATTTGAATCAGGTGTGTTGGAGCAGGGAAATATCTAAAACATGCAGGGCAGGGGGTCCCAAGGACCAGGATTGAGAACCACTGCTATAGTCCATAGTTCTAAGGGCACTGGTTCTATAGTCCCATTGCGCTCCATGTTTTTTGGGGTAACAAAGGGGTACGTTTGCCGTCAGTAAAAGGGCTGTATTTTAGGCTGGAGAGTGGCTTCACATGGGTGTCCTCCCTCCATCACTGCTCTGGGGGAAATGGACATAGATTTTCGGTCTCCCTCGTCGACGTGGTCTCCTGACCTTGCCTCCAGCACATTCCATGAACCAGAACACCAGAACACTGACCAGCCCTGGACCCCCCCTCTGCTGGGTCACACACACACACACACACACACTCGCATGCACTCACTCACACAGACACTTGCACACACACACACACACAATTACACACACACACACAATTACACACACACACACTCATTGGCTCTGCAGAACCACATTCCATCAGATGATGTATGGTGTAATCCATACTAGCAGATATACAGATACATACATTAACGCAAATGACACACTTTGGAGTGGGGCACTGAACAGGAAAAAAACACTCTTCATTCTGTAATCTACTAGCTGGCTGCTGGCTTTGCCAATCTGCCTCTGTGGAAACACCCAGATCAGGAAAATCTTAGCTAATGGAAAAGCATTAGCCGAATGAGTCCCTGTGTTAGCTACATATAGAACTCTGATCTGAACCAGAGAGCTTTGGAAAAGATGGATTGAGCGTAACGATTAGCTATGGATTCCAGTGGCGGATGGAGGGATGGAATCAGTCCTGTGGAGGAGGAAAGAAAGGATGGAAGAGGAGAGCGGTTTTGATTGGACCCCGTCTGACAGAACAGTGAGCGGGACCGCAATTAGCTCTGCCGAAAACACAGAGAGATTCATCCATCTGTTTAAAACACAGAGCACCATGGTTCCTTTGTCGCCACCAACGACGCTAGCAATTAGGAAGCATGATCATCTTCATTCTGATCATAAGGTCAATACACAATGTTGCTGGACTTGAACATGTCGTCTTTTCTGACAAGGAAATTGTTAATAATGATTATTATTCTGTTGTGATCATGTTTTCCCGGGGGCATGAACATGGAGCTAGGCTTAGAACAGATTTGTCAGAATAGGTTGTTTACCTCTAAATATATCTGCTGAGTTTAAGATTTACTGCTTTTCAAGCTTTCAAGAGAGGCATTCAGATAACGCACAAAAGCTGTACATTTGTTTGTGTGTGTGTGCGTTTTGTACACGTGCGTGTATTTAGTAAATGTGTTTGTGTGAGAGAGAATAAGCTTTGTCACACCTCTATATTTAGCCCATGATTTGGCATCTCTGAAACGGAAACACACTTCCTCCTCGTCCTCATCCTGCACTTCCTCCCGTTACACCTCTCTCCCCGACACGCCCGGCCCGGGGAGGAGGGAGGGATGAGAGAGGAGGAGGGGTGAGGGGATGAGGGCTGCTCTACTTTCCCATCTGACAGAAGGGATCAGAGAGTGGCCGCTCCCTCTGTCACACTGCGCTCCAGCCGCTGTGAGAGCGAGTAGTCTTTAGCTTAGCTCCGCTAACGCCCCACACACACACACAAACGCTCCATAATCAAATGTTGGCTTTAGCTTAGCAGCAGACGCCACCGCTTAGGAGGAACCTTTCACGTTAGCTTCGGCGCGCTAACTCGTCCCGGACTTGGGGAGATCCAGCAAGGCTTCCCCAGCCTGCCAAGGTGTTCGGACGCGGCGCGGCTTCCCCAGCCTGCCGCCTCCCGGACCAGGGCAGAGAGACTGGAGCTGAGGGTCCCCTGTCCCTGGATCTAACATCTCACTATGGACTGGTGCGAATTCAGACTTAGCGTTTTGGGGTAGGTTTCTCACGACCTGCAGGGCTGTCTGGGCATAAGCCTGCCAGGGGAGAAGTGCCACTTTGTCGGGTGTGTTGGGTAGGAGGGCTTTGCTGGCGTCGTGAGTTGAGAGCGGGGTGAGGTGAGGTGTGCTGGCTGGCTGTACAGAGCCTGTCAGCATGCTGTAGTCAGCTTGCCCAGGGCGCAGGGTCTGGATCGCACGTCTTTGGCGCTCCGTTGGCGAACGCGTCGGGCCACGACTGGGGTGAGTACCGGCTCTATCGTCTCTGTGTGTGTGTTTAGGGGTAGGAGGGTCGGGGTGAATGTCTTTGGCCACGCTGTTTAGTCCGTTCCCATTGATGGGTGGAATAGGGACGGGGGTTTGAAACCCCCCCTAACCCGGCGGACCTCGCCGGCGGTGTTCCCTCACGGCCTCACCTGCTGGCTCGCCTCGTGTCGCGGGGAGGCGCCGGGTTATCCTCCTAATCCACAGGCAGCTGGATGTAGGTTACCCAGGGTGTGAGGGTGGTGCTGGATGTAGGTTACCTAGGGTGTGAGGGTGGTGCTGGATGTAGGTTACCCAGGGTGAGAGGGTGGTGCTGGATGTAGGTTACCCAGGGTGTGAGGGTGGTGCTGGATGTAGGTTACCCAGGGTGAGAGGGTGGTGCTGGATGTAGGTTACCCAGGGTGTGAAGGGTGGTGCTGGATGTAGGTTACCCAGGGTGTGAACGGTGTTGCTGGATGTAGGTTACCCAGGGTGAGAGGGTGGTGCTGGATGTAGGCTACCCAGGGTGTGAGGGTGGTGCTGGATGTAGGTTACCCAGGGTGAGAGGGTGGTGCTGGATGTAGGTTACCCAGGGTGTGAGGGTGGTGCTGGATGTAAGTTACCTAGGGTGTGAGGGTGGTGCTGGATGTACGTTACCCAGGGTGAGAGGGTGGTGCTGGATGTAGGTTACCCAGGGTGAGAGGGTGGTGCTGGATGTAGGTTACCCAGGGTGTGAACGGTGTTGCTGGATGTAGGTTACCCAGGGTGTGAACGGTGTTGCTGGATGTAGGTTACCCAGGGTGTGAGGGTGGTGCTGGATGTAGGTTACCTAGGGTGTGAGGGTGGTGCTGGATGTAGGTTACCCAGGGTGAGAGGGTGGTGCTGGATGTAGGTTACCCAGGGTGAGAGGGTGGTGCTGGATGTAGGTTACCCAGGGTGTGAAGGGTGTTGCTGGATGTAGGTTACCCAGGGTGTGAGGGTGGTGCTGGATGTAAGTTACCTAGGGTGTGAGGGTGGTGCTGGATGTACGTTACCCAGGGTGAGAGGGTGGTGCTGGATGTAGGTTACCCAGGGTGAGAGGGTGGTGCTGGATGTAGGTTACCCAGGGTGTGAACGGTGTTGCTGGATGTAGGTTACCCAGGGTGTGAACGGTGTTGCTGGATGTAGGTTACCCAGGGTGTGAGGGTGGTGCTGGATGTAGGTTACCTAGGGTGTGAGGGTGGTGCTGGATGTAGGTTACCCAGGGTGAGAGGGTGGTGCTGGATGTAGGTTACCCAGGGTGAGAGGGTGGTGCTGGATGTAGGTTACCCAGGGTGTGAAGGGTGTTGCTGGATGTAGGTTACCCAGGGTGTGAGGGTGGTGCTGGATGTAGGTTACCCAGGGTGTGAGGGTGTTGCTGGATGTAGGTTACCCAGGGTGCGGAGGGTGGTGCTGGATGTAGGTTACCCAGTGTGTGAGGGTGGTGCTGGATGTAGGTTACCCAGGGTGTGAGGGTGGTGCTGGATGTAGGTTACCCAGTGTGTGAGGGTGGTGCTGGATGTAGGTTACCCAGGGTGAGAGGGTGGTGCTGGATGTAGGTTACCCAGTGTGTGAGGGTGGTGCTGGATGTAGGTTACCCAGTGTGTGAGGGTGTTGCTGGGCCTCCCGGGTGGGGAAGTCCCAGAGGACCGTGACATCAGACCAGGAACTCCTTGGGCCCTCTGTAGACATAGGGCAGCCTACAGCGGCGTGCGGAGGACCTCTAAGGTGACGTGTTGAGCTGGCTGCTTGGTTCACTTCCCAGCCAAGCAGAGGGCCCTGTGTGGATTGTGCAACCGGACCGTTCAGGGGAAGGGTGTGAACATCTGTCATGTTGTCTTTACCGGATGTTTAGTGCCACCGCTTTAGGATGTCAATGGGTGTTTCTGTCTGAGATGGGAGCCTGTGTGTGTGTGTGTGTGTGTGTGTGTGTGCGCGTGTGTGTCTGCCCTCCGAGGTAGTGCACCAGCAAGTAAGGTAATCCCTCCTAAAGAGGCTTACTCATTAGCTGCCGTCAGAATGGGAACACAGGTCAATGACCAAGTGGCATTCATAGCATGAGAGCAGTGGGAGAGCGATAAAGAGAGAGGGAGAGAGAGACAGAACAAGATGCACGCTGTCAAGGATATCATAGCCATGAAACGGAAGTCGCAGCTTCGACAGGAAAGTCACGCAGAGCAAGCACACAAACGAACACACACACACACACACACACATGAAGCACTCACAGATCTTAGAGAACACATCCCTCTGTGTGTGTTTGTGTGTGTGTGCATGCGAGGAGCGTCTCTCGTTTGATAGATAATATTGCGTGCTCGGCCCAGAGTGGTGCCAGTCGATGGATGTGTGTCACGTGAAGATTTGCGCCTGTGACTTATCTCCATGCCCAGTGTCGTCTCATCCTGCCCCAGACAGATGCTGGATGCTGGGGCACCACATGTCCCCCCCCCCCCGCCCGCCCGCCCCCCTGCCCGCCCCCCTGCCCACCGCAGCATGTCTGTCCTCTCTACACCCTCGCTCGGCTCCACAGACACCAGCTACGTAGCATGTCCACAAGTCTAAGACCCTCGCTCGGCTCCACAGACACCAGCAACGTAGCATGTCCACAAGTCTAAGACCCTCGCTCGGCTCCACAGACACCAGCAACGTAGCATGTCCACAAGTCTAAGACCCTCGCTCGGCTCCACAGACACCAGCTACGTAGCATGTCCACAAGTCTAAGACCCTCGCTCGTGTTTCCCTCAGGGCAGATGGCTATTATTTGGCGTAATGAGATTTTTGGGATTCATCTTAAGCTCGGACAAATAGATGAGACTCTTCTGGCCCTCGAGTAGATTCCCGACGAGTCGCGTGGATCGGCCACTTAAACACGTCGTGGCCACGCGAAAAATCCTCGCCTCGCGTGAATTGTTTATCCCCCAGATCGGCGTGTTCCTTTGCCTGCGTTCAGTAGTGGCGTCTCGACAGTTGAACGGGCGTGTCGTGCGGTGGGGGTTTTCGGGGGGGGGGGGGTCGTTGGGGCTGTTCTTATTTTGTTCTCCGACCGCTCAAAAAACAGGTGGTTGGCAGATGTTAAGACGGATGAGTGAGCAGGTCAAGAGATCTGTTCCCTTGAAGCCCTGCCGAGCTTTTGTTGTGGGCCCACGGCCCTCGTGTTGGTCGACAACGCCGGCCTTCGCTCGGCGTCGCCCACCTGTGTCTGTGTTCACCTGGCAGCGACCTCCTTATCCTCCCCATCTCCCCTCCGCCTCCCTTCCTCTCCTGTCTTCCCGTTCAGGGCCCATCTCCCCACCCCATCGACCTGCTCTTTCTCTTCTCAGTCCATCGACCTGCTCTTTCTCTTCCCTTATCCTGTTTCTGACTGAATGTCCCTCCTTCATGTAGCCTCTAAGCCTCCCCCACTCCTCCACCCTTAGCTCCATTCTAATCCCCTCTTCTTTCACCTCGGCCCTGGTTTGACCCCTCATCTTCCCCACCTCCTCAACGACCGTTGTTCACTTTCTTTGTTTTATTCTTTCCCCCCCCCCGAAGTGCTCAGTCCTGCCTAGCAGCTTAGACACTTACACCGCTTATATGGTTTCCTGGATTGAACGCTCATGGCAAGATGCCATTGGCGCTAAGTGTTCTGCTCTGTAGGTCTTTGTGTATATTTTCAGGCGCGTTTCTCAGTACGGGCCATGAAGCTGGTTCTGTACCCCCCCCCCTCTCTCTCTCTTTCTGGGAAGGTTGAAGTGGCCCTGAGGCCGCATCCGGGTGCCCGTCATGCCAGGCTATCAAGATGTCGTCAAGACGACATCCGTGTGTTGTGTTGACGCCACACTTGATTCGCACTCATTCTTTCTTTTTTTTTTTTGACCAGACAGAATGAGTCATACTGTATGTTATAAGGACGTGTATTTACAATGCAAGGGCTCCTTCTCTTCTTCAACGGGGATATGTGAAAAACACACAGTGTGTTGTTCGTGGCTTGGAACACTTCAAAGCCGGGAGGACTTTGAGTCTATTCTAATCTTGGGGGGGAAAACAAAAATATGTTTTGTCATTTCAATCTCTGCTCAATCCAGAGAGGTCAAGAGTCTGAGAAAGATTTACTTGTCAGCTACAATAATAATAAAGAAAACATAATCTAAGCTCTATTCATGACTGAAAACAGCATGGATCAGATGTGACCTTTCATTCCTTGGCTCCAGACACACTTCAGAAGTCCATAAACAGTAAGCTGTGTTTACTTGCTGCTCACACACCGCAGAGGGGCGTCATCAGTCAAATGTAGCTTAACTGGTCGTTGAAACCAAACGTGGGGGGAAGGGGTCGGGTGAAGGGTTTGTTTAATCCAACCCCCCCACCCCCTCCCCATGCAGACTGTTTCTCTGAGACACCCTGCCAGACAGACACAGAGATCTGGTTTACAACGATCTCCCTCACCAAGACAAGACAGTCCACAGTGTGTGTGTGTGTGTGTGTGTGTGTTGGGGGGGGGGGGGGGAGTGCATGCGTGTTGAATGTATGTATGAGCGTGAATGTGGGTTAACATGGTATGACCCAACAAGACAAGTTTTTTTCTTCTCCCCCCATCTGTCAGGACAGTCCACCATCACTAATACATGAACACTCTAGTCCATATGGTTTATAATGCTTTAACCCGTGGACAGCCAATAGAAACTAAACATTGAATAAAAACAAAGCACATAGGGTTAAATAATAATAACATTTATAGAAAGAAATCTCAGATACTCTGCTAAACTCCCACCCAAGGACTCCTCCTGTGTTTCTAGTTCGCTGGTCCTCGCGCGCACGCCAAGCAAGGACAGAGATTACTCATTCCTGCCACATTCAAAACCCAGGCAGACAGCAGAAACGCAGCGCTGTTAGCATCGACAGGTCACTCTTGTGAACACTGTCACAGCAGCTATGGAAGTGGATCTTACCCCATTTAACTCTGCATGGCTAATGAGTTATTGTGACAGCTGAAATGAGTGGGTACTGTAGTGTTGTTGTATCATCTGGGAGGTTATCTTCCTCAGTACATGACCATGAATGAGCTCCACCAGAACACACTGTATGCACACTACTGTGTTCACACCAAAAGCAAAGGGAATTATTTGCGCAAATGAAGCTAATTTTCGCCTAGGCGATATCAGACATGTTTTGGAAAAATCTGGACTTTCCACACGTGGTGAAGATTGCATCAGAGAACTCGCATCCACATTGCTGACAATTTCATATCATTACTTTATAAACTGCAACAATGTATTAAATTCCAAATCTGGAATGGCATTATCATTATTAGTGGTTATTTTTTTAATAAAATGTTTTATCTGTGATTGATCTGAAGTTGGGTGTTGTCTGTTTACACTTCTAACTGTATTTATTCCATTTAAATCTTTTTAGAAGTCTCATTGTGTATCTATTTATTGGCCATTTTTGGTCTGTCCGTCTATTTCTCACTTTTTATTATCTCTCTCTCTCTCTCTCTCTCTCTTTCTCTCTCTCTCTCTCTCTCACACGCAAGCTGCTATCTGTCAGGCTACCTTGTGAGAAGGGACTTTATCAGTGACTTGCGTTCTTGTGTCTCGTCTTTGAAGTGTCACTTGCCAGATGAAGGTCAATAAGAGATTGCACTCGTATTGCATTAGCAGCATCCTGCAAGAACAGGAAGGAATGAGATGATGACAGCATCAAGACGTGTGTGTGTGTGTGTGTGTGTGTGCATGCCTTGGTGCCTGGGTATGTGAGTATGTGTGCCTGTGTCAATTGGGTGTTGTTTCCAAAATAGGTCACGGTGAAATGTACAGTGCACGATCTGAATATGAACGACTTCATGTTTTCCTTGGTTTCTGTTGCATTCCCTGTCACTCTAAAATGACTGGTTGTCAGTCAGAAGTGGACTTGCATTGTGATTGGCCGAGAGAAGTCTCACTCAGGTCCACTGGAGGTGTTTTCTGTACTACGTCTAAGAAGCAGAAATTGTACCCTCTGCAGTTAGCATGCGACGGTGGAACATTCAAGCCTGGTTGTTGTTCTGTGGAACATATGTGGACCAATAGGGTGACGCTGATCCAAAGCTCCAAGGTTAACTGGTTTAATTTAGCCACTCAATGCCACCATCGATTAGCCCCAGAATCCCACTTTTCATTGGAGCGTTTAGAGAGCATTACAGTGGGGAGGAGGAGAGAGAGAGAGAGAGAGACAGAGAGAGAGAGACAGAGAGAGAGAGAGAGAGAGAGAGAGAGAGAGGGGGGGGGGAGAGAGAGGGGGAGAGAGGGGGAGAGAGAGAGAGACTGAATGGCAGAGAGAGAGAGACTGAATGGCAGAGAGAGAGAGACTGAATGGCAGAGAGAGAGAGACTGAATGGCAGAGAGAGAGAGACTGAATGGCAGAGAGAGAGAGACTGAATGGCAGAGAGAGAGAGACTGAATGGCAGAGAGAGATAGAGAGGTAATGGCATAGGACAGAGAGAGTACAAATCTTTCTGCAATTCTACCATTGCTTTGGCGGCATAAACATTAGTTCTCTTATGCCAATAAAGCTCATTTAATTACATTCAGAGAGAGTGAGAGAGAAAGTATGTTCCTGGGTATAATGGGTCACCACCATAAGACCTGGTCGCTCCATCAATGAACCTTTTGAAGAAAGGTCGGGTCCTTTTGTCCTAGAGAGGCAATAATGTGAAGCGCTTTAAGGAACATTTAGGTAGAAAACATGCTGCATTGTGCAGTCTGTTTATCATTGTTTAGCTGAGCATTCAACAGAGATTCACATGAATGGAGATGTTTGGAGGCCATGAGGACAGGAGGATGACGGGGAGCTGAGAGGAGGGCAGGAGGATGAGGGGGAGCAAAGAGGAGGACATAGAAGTGTTTGGTGCCCATAGAGAAGTGTGGCTGTCAGCAGGCCCATAGCAGTAAATTGAACATGGGTGCTGACTAAATATCACTTCTGTCTGCCTCTCTCCCTTTCCCTCTCTCTCCCTCTCCCTCCCTCTCTCTGTTTCTCTCTCCCTCTCTCTCTCTCTGTCTGTCTGTCTCTCTCTCCCTTGTTCTCTCCCCCTCCTTCTGACAACTCGAAACAGTTAGCAGCCATAGGTCTATGTGTGCGTTCATCCATATGACATTGTCTGTGTGTGTCTGTGTGTGTGTCTCTCTCTCTCTCTCTCTCACTCTCACTCTCCGCCCTTCTTTTTCCCCCACCTCAAGGGAAGCTGGAGCGGAGAGCTGGGACAAAAAGGGCTGCCAGACCGTCCCATCCACGGCCGTACACGCCAAATGCCTCTGCAGCCGGATCTCCACCTACGCCGTGCTAGCCCAGAAAGCTAAAGACCCGGTGAGTCCCACGTCCCTACTCTTCACTATGGCACCGGGGCTAACGAGCTAATGCTAACCCGACGACCAACACGCTAACGGATTTAGATGTTCACACTGCCGAGCTTTGAGAGGGTACCGAGCTATGGAGACTTGTGAAATATCTGGTGGTTAAATTGTTTTGAGCTGTAGGCTGGTGAGACAGTCCATACTTGATGAGAGAAGATGGCTGCATGTGCTGGAGGTGACCCACAGTAATATTTTGGGAGGGATCCACGAACCTTGATGGAGCGCTAGCTAGACTATGTTTATTTTGGCTGCAGTCTCATGGACTGTGTAGTTCTTATGGAAAGTGCTGGGGGAGCGAATGGGCACCAGTTGTCTTATTAGTCGGTATAGGGAGAGCTTTGCTTCGCTGAAGAGGAGGGGAAAGAGTACACAACACACTGGCTAATTAGCGGAGAACTGTTGAGTTGCCATGGAGATGGAACATACAGAGAGAGTTTGAAGGCGTTACATTGTGCGGGGGAAAAGCTTAGCTCGTGTCCTTGTGTGGCGAACAAATATAAAGTGTTTAAATGTCTTAGCGGGGCTTTCGTGAGGAAACGTTTGGATATTTCATTTAGAATAGTCAGTTAATGTTCTGGAAGTTACTAAATAGGACTGAGAGTTGTGTGGGGAAGGAGAGCGCCTGCAGCGAGCATCCTGTGTGAGACTATAAATAGAGCGTGGTAGCGTAGTGACGTGTGCACAGCAGGCTTCTGGCTGTTCAGGATATTGCATGTTCCCATTGTTTTATTGATTACTCTGTTGTGTTGGACTAATGGACATTGAAGGACCTAGCAGCTCAACGTTGCCATGTCCTCTGACCTGGCCCCCCCTTGGCCCCCCTGGCCCCCCTGGTCCTCTCCCCTCCTCTATAATCGTCTTCTATTTTCCTCTATGATAGTTTCACTTCCTCTCCTCTTCTCTCCCTGTCTTTCCTTGGCTATCCGTCTCTTTGTAACTCTTGTTGTTGCGCTCTCTGTCTCTCTGTCACGCCGTTCCCCTCTACTGCAGTCACTGCTCACTGGCGGGAAACATCACCCACCATTGGTTAGCTTCATGTTTGTTTTTCTGTTTGTTGTTTGTTATTTGTTTGTCTGACAACCATTAGAGTGATTGCTGCAGCGGTCTTATGGACGCTTTGTTAGGCCGCAGCTTACCTTGCACTTATAGGGAGGGAGGGAGGGAGGGGGTAGAGGGGGATAGGGGGGGGAGGGAGGGAGGGAGTGGGGGGAGGAGAGGGGGAGAGGGAGGGACTTACACACACAACACAAATGCAGCCAACATTTTCTCTCTGTCAGTCTCTCTCTCTCTCTCTCTCTCTCTGTCTCTTTGTTGATCACTACAAATGTTTCTGATGTATTTTTCACACCATGTCCATCGGTACGGCGTGTGTCCCACTCAAGCGGTACTGTGGGATGTACGATGCACAAGCCCACTTTGAGCCATTAACAAGCTGCATCATGCATGTGCTGAGGTTTCCTGGTACAGCTACTGGAGGGGGGGCACTGTCCTCTCAGTCTCCTGGCCTCTCAGTCTCCTGTCCTCTCAGTCTCCAGTCCTCTCAGTCTCCAGTCCTCTCCTGTCCTCTCAGTCTCCAGTCCTCTCAGTCTCCAGCCCTCTCAGTCTCCAGTCCTCTCAGTCTCCAGCCCTCTCAGTCTCCAGTCCTCTCAGTCTCCAGTCCTCTCAGTCTCCAGTCCTCTCCTGTCCTCTCAGTCTCCAGTCCTCTCAGTCTCCAGCCCTCTCAGTCTCCAGTCCTCTCCTGTCCTCTCAGTCTCCTGTCCTCTCAGTCTCCAGTCCTCTCAGTCTCCTGTCCTCTCAGTCTCCTGTCCTCTCCAGTCCTCTCAGTCTCCAGTCCTCTCAGTCTCCTGTCCTCTCAGTCTCCAGTCCTCTCCTGTCCTCTCAGTCTCCTGTCCTCTCAGTCTCCTGTCCTCTCAGTCTCCAGTCCTCTCAGTCTCCAGTCCTCTCAGTCTCCTGTCCTCTCAATCTCCTGTCCTCTCAGTCTCCAGTCCTCTCAGTCTCCTGTCCTCTCCAGTCCTCTCAGTCTCCAGTCCTCTCAGTCTCCTGTCCTCTCAGTCTCCAGTCCTCTCCTGTCCTCTCAGTCTCCTGTCCTCTCAGTCTCCTGTCCTCTCAGTCTCCAGTCCTCTCAGTCTCCAGTCCTCTCAGTCTCCTGTCCTCTCAGTCTCCTGTCCTCTCAGTCTCCAGTCCTCTCAGTCTCCAGTCCTCTCAGTCTCCTGTCCTCTCCTGTCCTCTCAGTCTCCTGTCCTCTCAGTCTCCAGTCCTCTCAGTCTCCTGTCCTCTCCTGTCCTCTCAGTCTCCTGTCCTCTCAGTCTCCAGTCCTCTCAGTCTCCTGTCCTCTCCTGTCCTCTCAGTCTCCTGTCCTTTCAGTCTCCAGTCCTTTCAGTCTCCAGTCCTCTCAGTCTCCTGTCCTCTCCTGTCCTCTGTGTCCAGTCCTCTCAGTCTCCTGTCCTCTCAGTCTCCAGTCCTCTCAGTCTCCTGTCCTCTCAGTCTCCTGTCCTCTCAGTCTCCAGTCCTCTCAGTCTCCAGTCCTCTCAGTCTCCTGTCCTCTCAGTCTCCTGTCCTCTCAGTCTCCTGTCCTCTCCTGTCCTCTCAGTCTCCAGTCCTCTCAGTCTCCAGTCCTCTCAGTCTCCTGTCCTCTCAGTCTCCTGTCCTCTCCTGTCCTCTGTGTCCAGTCCTCTCAGTCTCCTGTCCTCTCCTGTCCTCTGTGTCCTGTCCTCTCAGTCTCCTGTCCTCTGTGTCCAGTCCTCTCAGTCTCCTGTCCTCTCAGTCTCCTGTCTTCGTGGGCGTGTGGTCAGGCTGCCCCCTCGCAGGGAGGGATCACGGTGCAGGAGGTATATGGAGACAGCTCATCAGATAACTCTCACTGGGATGTAAAGCAAAGCAAAAGGTCAATAAAAGATGCTCAAAATAAAATGTTATTGTATTTTTCCATTTAGCTTTTCATTTCTGACATTTGGTTTCGTCGTCTTATTGGACCAGATAGCAGCAAGGTCCTGAACCTTGGAGGGGTTTTTAAATTACTTTTTTCATCAGAAATTTGATGCAAAAAAAAACTATGAATACATTTAAAAGGATTTTTTTTGCATCTTCAATCTCGTAGGTTAAGGAGGTTAAACTAGCATCATACTTTCGCTGTATGTGAAGCCCTCAATAACATGCTGTAAACAAGGCTAGACAAATACAATTGATCATTCCGGTTCTACGGGAGATACCATCCCCACTAGCAAACGTCAATGATGGCTTTGACCTTCAAACTGGATCCGTCAATCCACCACCTCGTAGCTCCACCGTGTTCCCTGTGGATCGTCTCTGACCCGTCCTGTTCCACAGCGTGAGGTCACTAAAAGGGCGTAGCCAGCGTTGACATGTGTGAAGTGTGGCGTAAGGCATCAGGCGTGCATTACTGGGGCCCATTAAACCATTAGCCTAGCTCTGAGGCCTGGGAGGTGGAGGTCAGCATCAGTGACGAGAGCTGCTCTCTCTCTCTTTTCTTTTATCTCTCTTTTTCTGTCTCTCTCTCTCCCTCTATCTTTCTCTTTTTTCACCGTCTATTTTTCTCTCCCTCTCTCTCTCTCTTTTTCTGCCCTTTCAGTTTCTCCTTGCTCTCTCTCTCTTTTCTTTCTCTCTTTTTCTCTCTCTCCCCCCCCCTCTCTCTCTCTCTCTCTCTCTCTCTCTCTCTCTCTGTCAGACTGAGGTCAGAGACAGAGACTGTCTTGTGACATTGTTGTGAGTGATGCATGTGTTACCGACTACATGTAACAGGGTTTCCCGCAGAAAATGTGTTAGTTAAGGTGGTGAGGGTTTGCTCATAATGAGTTCTGCAGAGAAGGGAGACTGGCGTTGGTCACCGTTTGGACTGAAAGGGAGAAAACAGGACGGGCGGATATCACTATTTCAAAAAACGACGTTGTTAAGGTGGCAGGCGTGTGTTGCTTGGGCGGCCGCCTTAACTGCAAAGTGCTGCGGGAAACTGGCCTTAAGTAGACACAAACACTGGTAACAATATAGTAAATTTAGCTTTACATTTCATCCATACGATCCCAGTATGGACACGGCATAAACAGGTATGTTTGACCAACGCGCACTAACGCGGAGCACCCGGCAACAGGAGCCCGCATGTGAGTCATGGGGAGGAGGGTCTAGACCCCCACACACACGCGTCCTCACGTCCAGGGAAGCAGTCTCTGTCAGGTCTGTGTGTGTCTTGGAGCAGAGCAAAGCATCTTCTCAGCTCTCACAGCTTATCCTGGGCCACAGGGCCGGGCAGGGGAGGGGAGGATTAACCCCCATGTTTGATAGAAAGGGGAGGGAGGGATGGATAGAGGGACGGAGGGATTTAGAGTTACTGCTGCTATTATAGGTCGTTTACAGTGGGGCGAGGGATAGCTGGCTAATCCTGTTTACTTCCCACTGGTGAGGAAGGGGCTGCGTGTGTGTCTGTGCCTGTATATGTGCGTGTGTGTCTCAGTGTGTCTGTGTGTGTGCTTGAAGTGTCCAGAGAGACCCTTACTATTGAGTCCAGACCAGATGTTTTTGCTTTGAAGAGAGATAGAGAAGGAGTCTGTTCAAGCGTATACTGGGGGCCTACAAGCCCCACAATCCTCTTAGACGCATTGCCTTCCTGAGACTATGGGGAGACTATATTGGCACTTAACTTTGAAGCTACGTATGTGCGTGCGTGTTTGTGTTTCAGATGCAATACTCTGTCCTCTAGATTCTGTCAATACTGACTTCAGGCCATCCAGTTACCACACACATACAGCTGAGGAGGTAGATGGAATATGGACACACTCAGACGAGAAAGAAGAGAGAATGAGAGAGAAAAACAGGCAGAGACATGAAAGAGAGGAGGACCAGCCAGGAGATGAACAACAACACACAGGAAGCTTCACCAAAGGAGACAGAGACAGAGAGAGAGACAGAGAGAGAGACAGAGAGAGAGACAGAGAGAGAGACAGAGAGAGAGACAGAGAGAGAGACAGAGAGAGAGACACAGAGAGAGACACAGAGAGAGACACAGAGAGAGACACAGAGAGAGACACAGAGAGAGAGACACAGAGAGAGAGACACAGAGACAGAGACACAGAGAGAGAGACACAGAGAGAGAGACACAGAGAGAGAGACACAGAGACACAGAGAGAGAGACACAGAGAGAGAGACACAGAGAGAGAGACACAGAGAGAGAGACACAGAGAGAGAGACACAGAGAGAGAGACACAGAGAGAGAGACACAGAGAGAGAGACACAGAGAGAGAGACACAGAGAGAGACACAGGCAGAGAGAGGCAGAGAGAGGCAGGCCGGTTCAGTGTGTGTGTGCTACTGTAACACTGTCATGAAGCCCAGGGCGGATTAACAGACAATACAGATCCCCTGATACTGTTGGCATGCACACATGTCCACACACACACATTGTGAAAGCTTACCCTGGAGAACCGACATGTCTTGCATGTTAAGAGTGTCTCTGGCAGGCTGTCTGAAGGACAGACCCCCTCAAGGGAGGGTGTGTGTGTAAACTTTTGTCACCCCGAGCAGTTGTTTGTGTGTGAGCGCGCCCGTCCTTCAACACTTATCACAGGACAGACATGCACACACACACACACACACACAGGTGAACAGGCACTGTCAACCTTAGCATGAACGAGGTTCTAACATGTTTCCTTCTCTGTGTATATAGTTGTCTATCATCTGCTCTGTCCTGTCCCAATACCAGGATGCAAATACTATTCCCTGTAGTCATTCCAGAACACTCCTCTACTGTGCTGTAGTCCACTCAGATGAAGCAGGATCAGCAATAGTACACTGCTTATTTATACCTGCTGGATGACTGAGGTGGCTTTAGCTGAAGAAGGTGGAGGAGGTCTGTTAGAGGCTGAAGGTGGAGGAGATCTGTTAGAGGCTGAAGGTGGAGGAGGTCTGTTAGAGGCTGAAGGTGGAGGAGATCTGTTAGAGGCTGAAGGTGGAGGAGGTCTGTTAGAGGCTGAAGGTGGAGGAGGTCTGTTAGAGGCTGAAGGTGGAGGAGGTCTGTTAGAGGCTGAAGGTGGAGGAGGTCTGTTAGAGGCTGAAGGTGGAGGATGTCTGTTAGAGGCTGAAGGTGGAGGAGGTCTGTTAGAGGCTGAAGGTGGAGGAGGTCTGTTAAAGGCTGAAGGTGAAGGAGGTCTGTTAGAGGCTGAAGGTGGAGGAGGTCTGTTAGAGGCTGAAGGTGGAGGATGTCTGTTAGAGGCTGTAGAAAGTGGAGGAGGTCTGTCAGAGGCTGTAGAAGGTGGAGGAGGTCTGTTGAGGCTGAAGGTGGAGGATGTCTGTTAGAGGCTGTAGAAGGTGGAGGAGGTCTGTTAGAGGCTGAAGGTGGAGGATGTCTGTTAGAGGCTATGGTCTGTCGGGCTGGTTGCCCCAAGGCTGAGCTGCTGGCTGGAGGAAGGAGGTACGGATGGTGAAGGACACTTAGACACGGACCCTCATGCAAGACCTCGGGTGGAGCGTGTGCCCTGGGGATACTACAAGGAAATGAGTACATCACCGTTTGACTCTTCTAGAGACAAAGAGTTTGCTGGAAAGCCAAAAGGGGATATACGCGGGAAACAGGCAGAGAAAGATTGACTTGTAGAGATGTGTGTGTGTGTGCGTGTGTGTATGTGTGCCATAAGACAGGATAAGTAGGTTAAACTTCATAGCCTGAAAATAGCTGCATTCTCCACTGAGACTAGGCCAAGACTCACACTGTAATCTGTAAGCACACACACACACACACACGCGTACACACACACACACACATACAGATTTTATACATAAGTTGTATGGTACACCAACAGCCTGAGGCCACATTGGCTCCCATGGATATGCCTTGAAGATACTGTACACAGCAAGTGTGTGTGTGTGTGTGTGTGTGTGTGTGTGTGTGATGACTAGCTGACATCGACATTTTGACCTTGACTGAAATATCATCCTCAAACAGAATGACTTTCTCATACCGTTTCCTTTTCATTTAATCTCGTTCCCCCTTCCTTCTCTCCCTCTGGTGAACGTTGTGCTCTCTATATAGAAGATGGGTTAGTGAGGATCTTTTGTCTGTTTCTGTCTCTCTGACTTTCACTGGTGAAGAGGTTTGATTGGACTTGACTCCGGCAGTATTGGTTCTGCAGTATTGGTTTTGAGGGGTTTGAAATATTTGATCAGTTGCTGCCTTGAATCAAAGATAGAGTGTACCTCCTCTGAAAGGTCAGAGAAGATGCAATGCTCAAAGGGAGGTTTGGACTCAGTTCTGGGCCAGTTCTTATTCTCTCTCCGTCCGTCTATGTTTCACTCTCACACAACTCGTTCTTTTCCTCAGTCATGACAGGTGTGTGCGTGTGGTTGTGAGTGTCTGTGTGTGTTCAGGTGTGTGTGTGTTCAGGTGTGTGTGTGTTCAGGTGTGTGTGTGGTGTGTTCAGTGATAGACGTGGCGGAGGCAGGTGAGCACAGGCTACACAGGAGGTCATTTGAGGGGGAGAGAGGGTGTGTGACTGAGGGCTTGAAAGGCATCCGAACCTCCAGCCTGCTCTGGACACAGCGGGGGGTGCTCCTCATAATGGCCCAGTTCCAATCCACCTCCTAGGCCTCACCCTTCCCTTGTTTGGCTCTGAAAGGACCGGATGGATACAGTTTATTGAGTATATGGTTTGTCTTGTACATATAGCATACCCGGTTGAAGCCCTTAAGCCCGGCGGTCGGATCTGCGCTGTTGTTTACGAGGCAGACCCAGAGGTGTAAAAGCAGTCACCGCTTTGGCATGAAAAGACTTGTTCTTCAGACACGCTGTTTGTCTCGAGTGCTCCAACACGCGTGGGCAAACGGCAGATATCGTCGTCTTGGTTGCCTGGATACAGAGTGGATGGGATTGGAGGCCATCTCTAACTGAACGTGGTGTCATTTCTTAAGCAGCTGTGTGGGTCACACTGAGATGGGGGGTCTCCATGCTAGGGTCGGAGTGGCAGGAAAACAGCCCTTTCGAAATAGTCGAGGCGCTGTGGACTTGGAGCAAGGCTGAGTTTCATTATTGGGGTCAATAGACTTATCTCTCTCTTCTTCTCTTTCTCTTCTCCCTCTGTCTCTCTTCCTCTCTGTCTCTCTTCCTCTCTGTCTCTCTTCCTCCCTCTGTCTCTCTTCCTCTCTGTCTCTCTTCCTCTCTGTCTCTCTTCCTCTCTGTCTCTCTTCCTCTCTCTGTCTCTCTTCCTCTCTCTGTCTCTCTTCCTCCCTCTGTTTCTCTTCCTCCCTCTGTCTCTCTTCCTCTCTGTCTCTCTTCCTCTCTGTCTCTCTTCCTCTCTGTCTCTCTTCCCCTCTGTCTCTCTTCCTCTCTGTCTCTCTTCCTCTCTCTGTCTCTCTTCCTCCCTCTGTCTCTCTTCCTCCCTCTGTCTCTCTTCCTCTCTGTCTCTCTTCCTCCCTCTGTCTCTTCCTCTCTGTCTCTCTTCCTCTCTGTCTCTCTTCCTCCCTCTGTCTCTCTTCTTCTCTGTCTCTCTTCCTCTCTTCCTCTCTGTCTCTCTTCCTCTCTCTGTCTCTCTTCCTCTCTCTGTCTCTCTTCCTCTCTGTCTCTCTTCCTCTCTGTCTCTCTTCCTCCCTCTGTCTCTCTTCCTCTCTGTGTCTCTTCCTCTCTGTCTCTCTTCCTCTCTGTCTCTCTTCCTCTCTGTCTCTCTTCCCCTCTGTCTCTCTTCCTCTCTGTCTCTCTTCCTCTCTGTCTCTCTTCCTCTCTGTCTCTCTTCCTCTCTGTCTCTCTGTCTCTCTTCCTCCCTCTGTCTCTCTTCCTCTCTCTGTCTCTCTTCCTCTCTGTCTCTCTTCCTCCCTCTGTCTCTCTTCCTCTCTGTCTCTCTTCCTCTCTCTGTCTCTCTTCCTCTCTGTCTCTCTTCCTCTCTGTCTCTCTTCCTCTCTCTGTCTCTCTTCCTCCCTCTGTCTCTCTTCCTCTCTGTCTCTCTTCCTCTCTGTCTCTCTTCCTCTCTCTGTCTCTCTTCCTCTCTGTCTCTCTTCCTCTATGTCTCTCTTCCTCTCTCTGTGTCTCTTCCTGTCCTCTCTCTGTCTCCTCCTCCTCCTTCTCCAGGACATGGGTCCCTCCAGCATGCCCTCCGTGCCCCTCATGGTGGGCTGTGGGGTCTCCTGTACCGCCCTGCTCATCTTGCTGCTCATCTACGCTGCCTTCTGGAGGTAAGGACACACACACACACACACCTCCGTCCGTGCCAACCACACACACACACACGTCACAGCCTTCCTTGGGCATGTCCAGGTCCGGTGGCGTGTGAAGAGCCAGTGTCACCACACTAGATTAAGAGCCTGTGGAGGAGGGGGGACCAGGCTGTTCTGGCTGGCCAGCGGTGCGACCCCCGCCAAACCTCCAATTAAGCCTAATGGAGAATTAACTGGGAAGGATTAACTGAGCCTGTGTGTGGGTCTGGGAGAAAGACAGAGAGAGAGAGAGAGAGAGAGAGAGAGAGAGAGAGAGAGAGAGAGAGAGAGACTGGCAGGAGAGGTGCTAGTTAGCTTAGCCTCCCACAGACACTGAGGGCCGATCATGGCGAAGGGTAACGGGGATTCATCACCTGGGTTCTTCTGGTTTATTCTGGTTTCCGTGGTTCCCTCCGCACCCCTCGCAGGTATATCCGCTCGGAGAGGTCGATCATCCTGGTGAATTTCTGTCTCTCCATACTGGCCTCCAACATGTTGATTCTGGTGGGACAATCCCAAACGCTGACCAAGGTGAGTGAAGGACACACACAAACACTGACACCCAACATTCCCTTGCTCCTTCTCATTCTCCCACTCTCCCTCTATCTTGTAAGATTATCATCTTGACTCGTGTATCTTTCTTTCTCTCCCTCTTCTTCTCGCTGTATCCCTCCCTCCCTCCCTCCCTCCCTCCCTCCCTCCCTCCCTCCCTCCCTCCCTCCCTCCCTCCCTCCCTCCCTCCCTCCCTCCCTCCCTCCCTCCCTCCCTCCCTCCCTCCCTCCCTCCCTCCCTCCCTCCCTCCCTCCCTCCCTCCTCCAGGGCCTGTGTGCAGTGACTGCTGCCTTCCTCCACTTCTTCTTCCTGGCCTCGTTCTGCTGGGTGCTGACGGAGGCGTGGCAGTCCTACTTGGCTGTGATTGGCAAGATGAGGACACGCCTCATACGCAAACGCTTCCTGTGCCTGGGCTGGGGTGAGAACACACGTGTAAACACGTGAACACACTCCACCCTTCACACACATCGATCAGGAAGGACCCATTTCCCTCTGCGACCCTGTCCTTAGTCCTGTCTCAGTCCTGCTCAGCATGTAGAGCGACATGACGACTTGAGTCTAAAAAAAGGGATGACAAGACACCAGATAAGAGGATAAGAGAAGCTGGGGATGGCTTGGGTCCCACGCCAGCTCGATCCACGGAGATACGGAAGCAATTACAGCCCCCGATCCCTGTTCATATCTGACCGCTGCCGATGCAGCTATCTGATCTGTCAGGTCTGAGATGCCCTTAGCTGATACAGGACGGGGGGCTTGGTCCTCAGACGGAGAGATGGGGGGGGGGGGGGGGCAGTACGGTCAGAGGAAGGGGGAGAGGAGGAGGGGGAGAGGGGGTTTGGGGAGAGGAGGAGGGGGAGAGGGGGTTTGGGGAGAGGAGGAGGGGTGGGGGGTGGGAGAGGAGGGGGGAGGGAGAGAGGAAGAAGGGGAGGAGAGGAGGGAGGTTGGGAGAGAAGGAGGTGGGGGGGCGCAGCACTCAGTCGCAGTGATAGTTGCCATGGTTACCAGTGATTGAGTGTTGTGTGCGCGTGTGTGCGTAAAGGTAGGGTGGGGTCCTTTAAAAGCCATGGTTATTATTTAATTGAAATTTGCCTCCTACCGGTTAGCACTGAGCCCGACACCCCACATCTTTCGGTTAAAGTGCCTTTTTCTAATTGCTTTTCGTTTGGAGCAGTAATCACAGCTCGGTTAATTACATGAATATTTCAGAGCCAAGCTCATTAGGGGCCCAGCAGATTTTTCTCTCTGTGTGTGACAGACACACACATGCATGTGCACACACATACACACACACACATATACACAGTCACACACACGAACGGGTCAGTCGTAGCCCAAGGTAGGACACACTGCTTCATGTATAATGCAGAGAAAAACAGCAGAGGTGCATTGTGGGAACAAACAGAACATGCACAGACAGAATCCGTGTTCTCCTGTGGTCCGAGCCTCTTCCTGTGTCCGGGGCTAACGTCATGTTAGCCAGACGGTCACGCCAGACGGTCAAGCTCTCAGTGTCCTGCAGGAGAGAGAGGGACCTGTACAGGCCACAGAGCCTTACTAGTCCTTATGTCCTAATCCTCTCTCTCTCTCTCTCTCCCTCTCTCTCCCTCTCTTTCTCTCTCTCTCTCACTCTCTCTCTCTCTCTCATTGTTATTCTCCCCATTCCCCTCCACACCTCTATTTCTCCTCTCTCTTGTTGTCAATCTTTGTCTTCCTCTTTCTCTGTCAATATCCCCATCCTTTCTCTCTCTTGCACGTTATGCTCTCTCTCCCTTTCTCTCTCTCTTCAATCTGTCTTCCTCCCTCTCTCTCTCCCTTTCTCTCTCTCTTCAATCTGTCTCCCTCCCTCTCTCTCTCCCTTTCTCTCTCTCTTCAATCTGTCTCCCTCCCTCTCTCTCTCCCTCAGGTCTCCCCGCTCTTGTCGTCGCCGTGTCTGTAGGTTTCACCAGAGCCAGAGGCTACGGCACTCCGAACTAGTGAGTACAGCTCCTGACATCATCCCTCACACACTACCTAACATCATCCCTCACACACTACCTAACATCATCCCCACACACTACCGACATCATCCCCACACACTACCGACATCATCCCCACACACTACCGACATCATCCCCACACACTACCTAACATCATCCCCACACACTACCTAACATCATCCCCACACACTACCGACATCATCCCCACACACTACCTAACATCATCCCCACACACTACCGACATCATCCCCACACACTACCGACATCATCCCCACACACTACCGACATCATCCCCACACACTACCGACATCATCCCCACACACTACCGACATCATCCCCACACACTACCGACATCATCCCCACACACTACCTAACATCATCCCCACACACTACCGACATCATCCCCACACACTACCGACATCATCCCCACACACTACCGACATCATCCCCACACACTACCGACATCATCCCTCACACACTACCGACATCATCCCTCACACACTACCTC
Organism: Hypomesus nipponensis; assembly: GCF_054491055.1. NCBI lineage: Eukaryota > Metazoa > Chordata > Actinopteri > Osmeriformes > Osmeridae > Hypomesus > Hypomesus nipponensis. Next base: position 12,539,862 of record NC_140364.1, on the reverse strand, counting down.
ATCACCACACAAATCACATATCAGCATTTTCACATACAAATTGCATGCCATGGTAACATACACACTGCATGATTCCATCCCCACATACACCCCACGTGATCTCAGTACAATATCCAAAAGCCCCGAGCTCACTCACTCTCTCAGAATAAGTAAGGCTGGACATTATCAACAGTTTCCACATTTCTTTTTTCAGAGTTCTTTAATCTACCGCTTAGACAAACAACTCACTGGAGTCCTTAATTGCTTGTTTTTCTAGGAGAACCATTGGTTGCATTTCTAACACTGCCAGGGAACAATAAATGAGAGTAACTAAATGGAGCCCAAATTATGTTTCACAAAACAGAGTCAAATTTAACTGCATTGATTTCCTTTTCTTTCCCCTTCTTTAAAACAACATCATCTACTCCCCCAGCTGCTGGTTGTCTTTGGAAGGAGGCTTACTCTACGCATTCGTCGGGCCCGCCGCTGTCATCGTCTTGGTGGGTTTCCACAGTCACTTGTCATGGTCTCTTGTTCCCTCTGACTGTCAACACACACTTATTTCAGAAGGCGGGCCCTGCTAACCCACAGACGTCCGTGACTCACTAGGTAGGGAAACGCGTAAACCAGAGCTGACCTTAGTTTCACCTCACACCAGAGGTGAGCTGTACTAGTTCATTGGAGAGCCCCCGCGGTGCATCGACGCGAATGAGGACACAACGAACCAAATGAGTACAAACAAAAATAGAATTGGCCCGCGTGCCGCCTACAGCTGGGGTATCCCCCCGCCCTCCTGCCTCTCCGCATCCTGTCACACGCGCCCCCGCCTCGGCCCGCCCCCCCCTTCACTTCCTGTGTCCTCGCCGACTCATCGATTGACCTTTTCACATGGAATCAGCCCACACTGCGGCTCGGCCTCCCGTGAGCGGGGTGAGCGGGGTGAGCGGGGTGAGCGCCGCTCTCAGGGAACACGGCTGCGTTGCTCCTGTGTGGAGCTAGCGCGGGGAGAGGGACCATGTCGCTCTGTCGTCAGAACCCTCGACCCCCGTCAGCTGGGGTAGACAGTGTTACCAGTGTGAGCGCCCGAGTAAATATGCTCTGTCAGTAAGCTTGATAAGCCAAGGCAGTCTATTAGTGATTTGTTTGTTGACGTGGATTTGGCGGTGTGTGTGTGTGTGTGTGCAAGCCTTCTTTCGAGTGAAAGACATGCAGGACTTCCAACAGGTGTGTGTGTGTGTGTGTGGAGGGGGGGGGGGGGGTGTATGTCCCTGCATGTTTGTCCCCGGTCCCCTCATGTTGTGGTTGGGGCCACTCGAACAAACAGCTGTAATTGAGAGTGGTGCATCGGAGAGAGAACACTAGCTTCCCTGTAGACCAGACTCTAATTAATGGAAATATAATGAATCTGGCCCTGAGCAAATAGCAGAGCATGTCCCGCCTGTCTCCAGTGCACACCGAACATGACTGGCATGGAAATGGTGGTTATGCACGCACACACACACACACGGCAGAAACATCTGTTAGCATCACAAGAAAAGGGTGAGATACCTTGGTATAGGGAGAGAGGGGTGGAGGGAGAGAGGGGCGGGGGAAGAGAGGGGCGGGGGAAGAGAGGGGCGGGGGAAGAGAGGGGCGGGGGAAGAGAGGGGCGGGGGAAGAGAGGGGCGGGGGAAGAGAGGGGCGGGGGGAGAGAGGGGCTGTTGGATCAAGATAAGGAGTGAAAGGTCACAGCCAGGGAGATCTGAGAGGTTCCTGAGTGATGGAGCGCTCACATGACAAGACTTGTGTGTGTGTGTGTGTGTGTGTGTGTGTGCGCACAGCTGGAATGTGTCAGGGAGCCCAGATGTGTCAGGCTGATCGGTCGTTTAGTGGTATAGGGGTCATGAGAGGGCAATACGACTAGGTCTCACACTGTTTATACACAAACACTACACACACGCACACACACACATCGCCCTGACTGTGTTTCTCCCTCCGCAGGTGAACATGTTGATTGGCATCGTGGTTTTCAACAAGCTCATGTCTCGAGATGGAATCTCAGACAAGTCTAAAAAGCAGCGAGCAGGGTAGGTGAAGCCTTCACACACACACAGGCACACACACAAACACAGGCACACACACACCCACACACGGACCATACACCACTCACCAATCCATACAGCCAAATGGCCCTCAGGTCAGTCCAGTGCTGTGAAGTTGAAAAATGACAGAAAAGAAAAAGACTGTGATGCAGAAAGAGAACGTGTTCCTACTTTACGCTCCAACTTGCCTGTCATGCCATGTCTTACAGGTAAAACATGCCAGGGGCAAAACACACAGACAGATCTGCACACACAATACACATGCACCCACAAAACATCAACATTGTAACAGCCGGATTTCATTCTCTCAAGGTTTCCATGTTTCCATGATATTTCAAGGGCACAGAACACATGTACATATCAAAACACATGAACATGCGTATGATAACCGATCGCTAGTTCAGCTTGAAATGTGACCCAGTAACACACATGCTCACGCACGCGTCCGTACACACATGCCCGGCCCTTTCGTGGCTAATTCCATCATCAGTGATTTGTCATCTCTGCTAATCCAATGAGTGGAGATATCTACGGCGCTACGAGCCAAATCCATGCTTTCATTTCCATCCTCATCGATCTCACCCCCCCCCCTCTCTCTCTCTCTCTCTCTCTCTGTCTGTCTCTCTCTGTCTCTCTGTCTCTCTCTCTATGTCTCTCTCTCTCCTGCTTCCATCTTCATTGTCTGCCTCACGGTGTTTGAACCCTAATCAATGTAGCTCTGGGGCTGGCAGGGTTAATGGCAGAGTTCTCACTGAGGGGGGCTCAGGCACAAGAGATGGAACCAGGAAGGATGGACACACGCACACACACACACCAACATGAATACACACATGATGTAGGAACAACATGTTCAGTTTTTGCCCTCTCTGCCTTTGCATTTGTTTGGAGTGCATCAACAGACACATCGCGCACACTCGCGCAGTCCAGGCTGGCTAACAGGACAGGATGTCATTAGCGATAATGTATTTCTTTATGAAGCTGTGGGGATGTGGCTGGCTGTAAGGCAATGAGCTGTGGTAGGACGCTAATGTAGCAGAGCAACGCACAGCCCTATCATTCAGCACTCACCAAAACACACACACACACACACACACACTGCTTTAAGAGAATTGTTTGACTTCAGCACTGAGGAAGCTTTCATCAGACATACATAAACACATCCAGACGCACACATCCAGACGCACACATCCAGACGCACACATCCAGACGCACACATCCAGACGCACACATCCAGACGCACACATCCAGTTTAATACTGTATGTAACGGGGGCTACTCACACACACCTGCCTAAAGTACACACACTCACACTTATAGTACACACACACACACACCACAAAAGCTGCATACTTTGTATTCTGGTCGCAGTTGAGACTTGACAAAAAGCTGTCTAGACAGGAAGGCACTGTCACACACATTCAAACACACACAGTCCAGTACACAGGAACACACACACACACACACATTCAAACACACACAGTCCAGTACACAGGAACACACACACACACACACATGCAAGCACACACAGTCCAGTACACAGGAACACACACACACACACACATGCAAGCACACACAGTCCAGTACACAGGAACACACACACACACACACATGCAAGCACACACAGTCCAGTACACAGGAACACACACACACACACACATTCAAACACACACAGTCCAGTACACAGGAACACACACACACACACACATTCAAACACACACAGTCCAGTACACAGGAACACACACACACACACACATTCAAACACACACAGTCCAGTACACAGGAACACACACACACACACACACATTCAAACACACACAGTCCAGTACACAGGAACACACACACACACACATGCAAGCACACACAGTCCAGTACACAAGAACACACACACACACACACATTCAAACACACACAGTCCAGTACACAGGAACACACACACACACACATTCAAACACACACAGTCCAGTACACAGGAACACACACACACACACACATTCAAACACACACAGTCCAGTACACAGGAACACACACACACACACACACACACATGCAAGCACACACAGTCCAGTACACAGGAACACACACACACACACACATGCAAGCACACACAGTCCAGTACACAGGAACACACACACACACACACATGCAAACACACACAGTCCAGTACACAGGAACACACACACACACACATTCAAACACACACAGTCCAGTACACAGGAACACACACACACATTCAAACACACACATTCCAGTACACAGGAACACACACACACACACACACACACATGCAAGCACACACAGTCCAGTACACAGGAACACACACACACACACACACACATTCAAACACACACAGTCCAGTACACAGGAACACACACACACACACACACACATTCAAACACACACAGTCCAGTACACAGGAACACACCCTAATAATAAACAGAAATGTGTTTCGTCAGGCCTTGTGTCACTGTCTCACTGGATGGAGTTATTAGTGTTATTAAGATGTGTTAGAGACATTAGCATCCTGCTTTAACGTTGCAATGCATGCTTTTACTTTTCTATCTGTTTCATTTCTCGCTCTCTCGCTCGGTCTCTCTGTTTCACGCATATTACATTCTATTCTGTCTATTTTAATCTGTGAACTGTTGTTCATTGCTACTAATTTGAGATTTGTTAATTTCTTTCTTTTTCTCCCTGTTTTTGTTCTTGACCTTTTTTTGTCCTCGTGTATCAATCGTCTTCCAATCATCCCAACCACACACTCCCACTTTATCCCGCCGGAAATGTGTGTGTGTGTACGTGTGTGTGTATATGAATGTGTGTGTGTATGTATACATGTGTCCTGAAGTCTACCGGTGGAGGCGCGTAGCCGACTGCTCCTGAAATGCTCCAAGTGTGGCGTAATCTCAAGCACCGCTCTGTCCAGCTCTACAGCCAGCAGCGCCATGTTAGTCCATCTCCATGCTCCGCTCTCGCTGTCTCTCTGTCTCTCTCTCTCTGTCTTTCTCTCTGTCTCTCCGTCTCTCTCTCTGTCTCTCTCTCTGTCTCTCTCTCTGTCTCTCTCTCTGTCTCTCTCTCTGTCTCTCTCTCTCTCTCTGTCTCTCTCTGTCTCTCCGTCTCTCTCTCTCTGTCTCTCTGTCTCCGTCTCTCTCTCTGTGTCTCTCTATCTCTCTCTCTCTCTCTCTCTCTCTCTCTCTGTCTCTCTCTCTCTCTCTCTCTCTCTCTCTGTCTCTCTCTGTCTCTCTCTGTCTCTCTCTCTCTCTGTCTCTCTCTTTCCCTTACCCCTTTGCCTCTGTCTATCAGTCTCTCCCTCCCTCTCTCTCTGTATATCCCCCTCGCCTTCTTTCTCTCCTTGTCTGTATCTATCTCTTTATTCCTCTGTCTCTCTCTGTCTGTCTGGTTGTCCCTCCCTTCCATGATCCATCCCTCCTGTCTCTGTGGGTCGAGGGAGGTGCAGGAGGGGGATGGGAGAGCTGGCCCTCTGTCTGACACTAAGGACCTGTGAGGCTGGATGAGCTCAGACTCCCATCCACACGTTCACATGCAGTCAACACACACACACATACACACACACACAAACCTAGCCTAGAGTAATTGTATCTCAGTAAAAACCTGTGTGTGTGTGAGAGAGAAAAAGAGTGAGAGAGCGAGAGAGCGAGAGAGCGAGAGAGAGCGAGAGAGAGCGAGAGAGAGCGCGAGAGAGAGAGAGAGAGAGAGAGAGAGAGAGAGAGAGAGACTGTGTTAATGTGTCATCGTTCATCTCAACATACAGATTTGGCTTAGCTCTGTAAAGCCACTAATCACTTCTCAGTCAGAGCTCGCACCTTCACACCCACACCCTTACACACACCCTTACACACACCCTTACACACATGCGTATACACAAGGATCTGTTGGGTATCTCCAGTGTTGCTAATGGGATATCTACCTGGATGACAGTGAGGGTGTGAGTGTGTGTATTAAGTGTGTGATGGGGATTGATCCACCTCTCCTCATGTCTCCTGTACCACCCCTCCCCCTCCCCCTTACACCCCAATCCTCATCCTCGTCTTTGTCTCTCTTCCTTTCTCTCCTCCTTTCTCTCAGGGCATCTCTGTGGAGTTCCTGTGTCGTTCTCCCCCTGTTGGCTCTGACCTGGATGTCTGCTGTGTTGGCCATTACAGACCGACGTTCCACACTGTTCCAGGTGCTCCGTCCTCCGTCCGTCCGTCCCCCCGTCCCCCCCTCAGCACACACACACACGACACGCACACCTACCCAGACACACACCAGCCCAGCTGACCAGGTGCTCTGCTTTCCCCCCCCCCCCCCCAGGTCCTGTTTGCCGTCTTTGACTCTGTCCAGGGCTTCGTCATCATCACGGTGCACTGCGCCATGCGCCGCGAGGTCAGTCTCTGTGTCCGTGCGTCTAGACGGCAAACTCTGTCTGTCTCCACTGCGTGCTGTGAAGCAGTCTGTCTGTACATGGTACACTAGGCTCTAGAACAACGTGCTACTGTCCTCCAGCACAAGTCACCGTGTACCTTAGCTACCTGGACCTCCGCAGGGGGTACCCTCCGTATCGGATTACATTTTCCCTTCATGAAGGCCCACACCCAGTACACCAGGGAGTGGACCAGGCCACAGGAAGGGATTCATTCCGTTTTTATATCCACATGTTTGGCCTACTTCAATGCAGCACTAAGAGTCCATCTGATCCAGTATGGACATAAAGAGATTATGGAACCCCAGTACGACTATAAGACTTTAAGTCCCTGTCTAATGTCCTCAATCACCATTCGCTTATACCTACGCCCCCCAGGGAGCCCCGCTGTTGGGTACGTACACACACACAAACCACGTACACACACACACACACACAGACCATACACGCACCACAAAATCCATTTTTACCACAGACTGTTCTCCCCAGGGGCGTGGCATTACCCAGTTACCAGTTACCCACAATGCAGTGTGGCTGTGACTGTATCTACCGTCCCACCCCCTGCTCTTCCATCCGACCAATCAATACCACAGTGATCGGATCATTAGGTGCAGTGTAATTGAATTGCTAAATGCTATGCATGCTAAGCTATGTTAAACCAGAAGAATCACAATAAGGAGGGATTAGTCAACTAAATCCAGGAATCATTTTAGTAAATATATGAAAATCCCCGCTGAAGACTACGTAATCCCTTATGGCTGTAGCCTAGCAGTGGGGCGGGGTTGGGGGGGGGGGGGGGGGGTAGGTTTAGAGAAGGAAGAGTGTGAGAGAGGCAACATTAACATGCTACCGGAGAGCAGTGGATGACAGGACACGGTGACAGCGAGCAGGAAGGCTCATGGATCCACAGCAGAGATCAGAGCCTCCTGGAGAGAGGGATAGAGAGGAGCAGAGATCTAGAGGAGGGCTGGGGGGGCAGTGGGTAGCTTGCAGATATCTGTAGAGGACTGGGGGAAGGCGGGGGGGAGAGGGCGGGGGGGGGGGGTGGCTGTTGGACGTCGGCACGGAGGTAGAAAACCGTGGCTTCCAATTCCACCAGCTGTGGTCCTGATGCAATAAGGAACGTGAAATATGGATGTGAATAGCAGGGGAGATTTGGGGGGAAAGAGGGGGTGGAGGAATTGAAAGAAAGAGGGAGGAGGAAAATACCCATGGAGATATGAGGTGGGGGGGGGGGAGTTAGAGAAGAGAGTGTGATTAGTAGAGCACTAGGGTGATGGGGGGGGGGGCGGAGAGTGTAGAAAATAAGGGGGCTCGAAGTGGAGTAAAAGAGACTGCATGCAGAGATATATGGAAACGTTGATTATGGAGAGAGAGAGAGAGAGAGGGGGAGAGAAAGAGAGAGAGAGAGAGAGAGAGGGGGGAGAGAAAGAGAGGGAGAGAGAGAAAGAGAGAGGGAGAGGGAGAGAGAGAGAGAGAGGGAGAGAGAGAGGGGGGAGAGAAAGAGAGGGAGAGAGAGAGAGGGAGAGAGAGAGAGGGAGAGAGAGAGAGGGAGAGAGAGAGAGGGAGAGAGAACATGCATGTACTGTATGGATCCATAGGACGCTTCATCACTTTGAAGTGTGTGTTATCCACACGCGGTGCCAACACACTCTGTGGGTGACGACGGCATCAGGGCTTACGTGCTGGGGACGTCAGCGAGGGAGGGGGTGAGAGAGAGAGAGAGAGAGAGAGAGAGAGACATGGAGCGAGAGACACCAGAGCATGAAGTATTCATCTGACACGGTGTGTGCTCTGATCCCACATGCAGCCGCTCGCTCGCCCACCCCTGCTGGGACGGAACAAGGCCATTTCTGGCCCTACATCCGACGCCTTCTCTGTCATCCAATCACACGTCTCGCTTCTCAGCCCTCCACATGGCATATCCCTGTACAGTCACTATGTCCACTGCAGACTCGAGAAGGGCAACGAGCAAACGCTGTAAACAACAACAAAAAGTCTTGTTTACGTGAAGATTTTTTACATCTCTGGATGTGTTTGTGGGGCGAGTCTTACCTTTTCACGGTCCACATGGCAATACAGCCATTGATCTGACAGAGAAGGTGAGGGGTCTCCTGGAGGCTGTGAGAGAGAGGAATGTGTTTGGGGGAGGGATGAGAAGATGGCTGGAGATTGATCAGCGAGGGGATCTGGATTCGCTTGTCTTTGATTTAGAGAATGTTGGTTTTCTGAGTGTTTCCTCTGCTGCAAAGCCCCGGGCTGCCATTCCCCATGTTTAAACTGGGCCCTAAGTACACCTCCAGTATCTCCCTGCTCCCACCCTCCCTCCTTCAGCAGGCTCATCTTTCCCTCTGGCTCAATATCGCTCTTTAAAGTCCAATAAAAACCCAGAAGAAGAGCAAAGGAAAGACTGGTTTTGATTTCCGCAACAATATCAAAACAAATGAAATATCCTTTTAAAGGTCTTCAATAAAAGGTGCTCAATTTAAACCAAAGCCCCTCGCAAGGATTCTCCTCTCACGTCTCCTTCTCTGCCCCCACCCCCCTCCCTCCCACAGGTGCAGGATGCAGTGCGCTGCCGGATGGGGGGATGCAAGGACGACAGCGAGAACTCGCCTGACTCCTGCAAGAATGGACAGGTGCAGATCATGGTGAATAACATTTCCATCTCATCTCATGCAACCCCTGGCATCATCCCCCATCCCACTCCCCCCCTCCACACCTTCCCAACATTCCCACCCACGCGTGCTGCAAACACCCTTCCGGAAACATCCACCTGAGCCCGCGCAACTGTTACCATGTAAAATCCAAACATCAAGAACCCCCTAGTCCCTTCATGACTTAACACAACGTTCCTTAAATGTTTTTTAAATCTTTTTTTTTTTTTGCCGATGGCCGTCAACTGTGTTTTTCGTCGCCAGCCCGGAGTCCTCTCCGTACCGCGTCCTCGCTAGGAGGTTTCAGAACGCGCGCGCCATGTCACCAACGTGAGCGTGGTGGTGTGGTCGAGGCGTTCTTCCCTCACAGCTCCTCATCTTTATTCAAACGGCACCAAGCTGCCTTCAGGTGATTCTGTCACAAACTGAGCTAATAGTGTGATAAATCATAAAGACACAAAGTGCCTACCAATGTCAACGCGGTCGAAACGGCTAGCGACGAAGCCGAGGCGAACGTGCCGCCGTGCTTCACACTTCGCCCGCCGACGCCGCCCGTAACGATTACGGCCTCCTCACTTGGCTCTGAGGGCGGGAGAACTTCTCATGGGTCTAATCTGTCGTTAACTGTTTTTATAATGCAGTGTGTTCACACAGCGAAGGAGGCACAAATGATTCATTGGTTTTGTCAGCGTTATGTTTTGGGTAAAGACTCTAAATCGTTCGCCATCAAGGGGATCCCTTCGCATTGTTCTGGTTTTCAGGCGAGCGCGAACCCCTTCAAACCATCTGTCAAACCAAACGTGTTTGTGTTGAGATGTACTTTGTTGAAGATCCTCCGCACTCCCCCACCTTCCCCACCTCCCTCCCTCCCCCTGTCACGTCTCCCGCTCACACGTCTCTCCTCCGCTCTCTCCATCCCATCTCTCCACGACCAGACTCCGAAGTGTGCTAACGTGAGCTACTGCGGTCAGCAGTGCGGCAGCACCATACGCTACAGCACCCCTCCGTGTGGCCCGCAGCCCTGCTCGCCCGCCTGCCTCCCGCCGTGCCGCCACGGCTGCCAGCAGGCCTGCTACCACAGCCTGCCGCACAACAACCATAGCCATGACCACAACCATGCCCTAAACCACGCCCATAACCACACGCACACCCTGGGCCATGACCACATCAGCAGCAAACCAGTACGTCAACTCATGTAGCAAAGACAGAGATAAGACTTACTGTAGCGACGGTAGATTTCAGCTCCCAACTCCAAACACAAGGTGCAATCTGTCACTTGTCATTGCAATGCACGGTGTGTTTTTACAATTTGTGGGGTGGGGGGGGTGGGATCTGTAAAAAATAAATAACTCAAAGGTTTGTTTTCCAATCTGGATTGTGAAATTGCACAGCTTGTACCGTTAACGTAGACAGCTTCTATGGCTGCCGTGTCGATACTGTAAAGCGCAAATGTAAATGAGTCGTCTCTGTGTGTGCCCTGTGTTCCTGCACGCATTGTCTGTTGAGACGCAGTTGCAATATGACAAGTGACTTGTGTTCCAAGTACTCTGGTCTCCTATGAGTCCTCTCTTTCTCTCTGTCTCTTTGTTTTTGTGTCTCTCTCTTTCCCTCTCGCACTGTCTCAGTGGCACACCCAGCATTTGTCAAGGCTTCTGGGATTTAGACCTATAGGGGGCATTGGGTTGTTCTGGAAGGAAGAGGGAGGGAAAAGAGAGATAGAGAGATGGAGAGATAGAAAAAGGCGAGAGACAAATGGAAATGGGGGCTGTGGATGTCACAGGAAGTTTGAGGTTTTTTTAATGGAGGTGAACACAAACTGGAGCGTCTTCTCTTTTAACAAGTTCTGTTTTTAGCTTACGTCTTTGTTTTTTTTTTAATGAAAGGCCTTTACAAAGAGACTCAGAAGTAACAACAACGAGTTACACAAGTCAGGAACTACTACCTACAGTATTAGCTGACAATTACATGATTGGAGGACACAGAAAATATGAGGGTGTAGATAAGGGTAAATGCCTTTTCCCCTTTTTGAAATGAAGGTAGTCATTTATGTCTGAGGGTAAAAGTACTGAGTGCTGTGGAAGAATTATAGCAAAAAATGAGTGATTCATTTAAATGCCAGTTACCTCAAATAACCCACAAAACAGCAACACACATGACTGTTGTTGAACTTGATTTCACATTTCCTAACCACCCTCTCAGTTGTTCATGTACTGTTTCATCCCAGCCTTTACAAGGACACAGAGAAGTAACAATAAGGAGTTACACAAGTCAGGAACTAGTACCTATTAGCTGACAATTACATGAATGGATGACACAGAAAATATGAAGGGGGGGGGGGCTAAGGCCTTTTCCCCATTTTGAAAGGAGAAAAGTGCTTAATGAAAAGAAGGTAGTCATCTATCTCTGTGGATAAAAGTACGGGGTGCTTTGGGAGAGTTATTAATTTAGAAGCCATTTAACTCAACTAACCCACAAAACAGCAACCAGCATGACTGTTCAACAACTTTATTTCATCTTTCATAACCACCTTCTCAGTTATTCTCCATGTTCTGTTTAATCCCAGCAAGCACTCATTCAGCTTGCCAGACAATAACATCACTATGGAAACAAATGGGATCCTTTGCACATCATGTGAACGTGGAAGGCATTAGAATATCGAACTGATTGATGCGCTGGACAGGGACACACATCCCATAATATGTTCCCTGTCCGACGACTATACTTCCTGTCTAAACATCGCTCTCCTTTCTCATGCATTCTGTCAGACGGACTTTGAAAAGGACGTGGACTTGGCTTGTCAGACAGGTAAGTCGCCCACCCCCTTTCCTTTTCAAAAACCTCTCTCTCTCTCTCTCTCTCTCTCTCTCTCTCTCTGTCTATCTCTCTCTCTGTCTATCTCTCTCTCTGTCTCTCTCACTCTCTCTGCCTCTCTCTCTCTGTCTACATTTCTCTCTCTCTCTCTCTCTCTCTCTCTCTCTCTCTCTCTCTCTCTCTCTCTCTCTCTCTCTCTCTCTCTCTCCATCTCTCACTCTCTGTATGTCTCCTTCCATTCATGGCCCTTCTCTCTTCGTTTATTCATGGAGCAGCTGTGAGCAGATAGCCCCAGTGCCTGGGTCTCCCCTCCAGTGCCTGGGTCTCCCCTCCAGTGCCTGGGTCTCCCCTCCAGTGCCTGGGTCTCCCCTCCAGTGCCTGGGTCTCCCCTCCAGTGCCTGGGTCTCCCCTCCAGTGCCTGGGTCTCCCCTCCAGTGCCTGGGTCTCCCCTCCAGTGCCTGGGTCTCCCCTCCAGTGCCTGGGTCTCCCCTCCAGTGTAAAGGCAGAGCTGGGAGGGATGGGGGGATCTGAGCCTAGCCCTTTGGGATGATCATTTCCTCTCATACAGCACCATTCTATCCAGTGGCATTTCAGTGGTAGACCTGAACAAGCCTGTCATCCAGTGTGCATGATAATGATGCCTTGTAGGGTGTTCAGATGTATCACAGTATGTTCCTGCCATTGGTGTGTGTGTGTGTGTGTGTGTGTGTGTGTATTTCTGAGTTTTTGAGCGTGTGTGTGTCTTTGAACAGAAATGTATTAACGCACCGTCACTCTCTCCCTCCACCCTCGCAGAAAGAGGACACCCATGTAAGTTTGTCACCCTTTCAAAACACTGTTGGGCCCAGTCTTAAATCAGCCCTAGCATCCTGTCCTCCTCTCCAACCATGCAATGAGCGCGCTCAGATGGGATTGGGTAGGCGGAGCTATCAGAGCTCAGCTCACACCTGGCCAGTCCTGTCCGATCTGCTCGCACCGACAGAGTAGGAGACACGGGTAGGGTTCAGGGGCTCTGTTTGGGACTGGGCCACCGCCACGCAAGTGGCATCTGATCCCGATGGCCCAGTCCTAATATGAGATGCATCGCTGTGCTTTTTGCTTCAGTGTTTTAAGTAAGATATCGGACTAGATCTCATGGATTAGGGCCTAAAGTGGAGGAACGCTCTGATTGGGCAATGAGCATGAGAATAAGCATGCCAGTGTTGGTCTACTGTGTAGGACATAGTGTCAACCAACTAAACACCAGTCATAGGTAGCTTGCATGCCCTTGCCAGGATCTCCTCGACTACAATATAACCTTGTTTTCTGGACTGGTTCAATATCCTCATCGGGCGAGATTTCTTTATATGGTTGAAATTGTTTTGTTGACACAGCCAACAGGCTTTTCTCTTAGATTAATTCCTGTTGAATCTCACTCCTGTCAGCATGTAAACTATGTGTGTTGTTGTATCAGATGACCCTGTTGTTGTAGAATGTTCTAGCATAGTCTCCTCTTTTATACTCCCCCCAAGCATGAAACAAACAAAACAAAGTATGCCCTCTTGTTTTTTGTTTAAAAACTGTTTTTTCAAAGAAACCCACACCATCTGTCAGGTAATCTTAGGGCACAAACAAACACACACACACACACACTCTCTACCTCACACACACACTTATTCTACACTGTGTGTATGTCACATTGAGGTAGTGAATAATGAGTTCCCATGGCAACCGTGCAGACCTAACAGAGCTTGGCAGCGAGGGAATTCAGGGCCCTCTCCTTTTGCTCTGTGGATTCTATAAACTAGTCAATAAGGCAGCTTTCTCCAGGGGCCAGTCTCCTCTAGGGGCCAGTCTCCTCCAGGGGCCAGTCTCCTCCAGGGGCCAGTCTCCTCCAGGGGTCAGTCTCCTCCAGGGGCCAGTCTCCTCCAGGGGCCAGTCTCCTCCAGGGGCCAGTCTCCTCCAGGGGGCCAGTCTCCTCCAGGGGTCAGTCTCCTCCAGGGGCCAGTCTCCTCCAGGGGTCAGTCTCCTCCAGGGGCCAGTCTCCTCCAGGGGCCAGTCTCCTCCAGGGGCCAGTCTCCTCCAGGGGGCCAGTCTCCTCCAGGGGCCAGTCTCCTCTATGGGCCAGTCTCCTCCAGGGGCCAGTCTCCTCCAGGGGACAGTCTCCTCCAGGGGACAGTCTCCTCCAGGGGACAGTCTCCTCCAGGGGGCCAGTCTCACAGAAAAAGGCCCCAGGCCATCAAGTCCTGGCCAAAAGTCACTTGGGACACATTTTTTAGAAAACTCCTACCGACCCTGAAATGAAGAATCCTAACTTATCTTTCAAAGAGGTTCCTGCTCTCCTCATAGTTTATTCACACTCACCTTACAAAGCAGTTTCTTCTTATATATGTTTTTTTCGCCATCAAGTTTTTCATTTTCAGTCAATAAAACTGCATTTATTCATATTTGGGTTGGAGGATGTTGTTTGAATTAATTACACAGGTATTTACAAAATAAAATACTTTTTCTGGAGGCGTTTAAAAGATTTTGCTTCGCCTCCTGTTGCTCACTTAATATCTTCTCCTGTTCGTGTTCTGCCCTCCCATCTCACCATCTTACCCATTTTACCTTTCCGTCGCCTGCTTTTTGGTTCTGCATGGTGACTGTTTAATGCTCCACACACAAACACGTCTTCATGCATTCATTATCCACTTATATTCTTTGTGCGCTCTGTACGGCCCATCCATCTTTCATATCTTCCCCTTCATCTGTTCCTCCTCTCCCTCCCTCTTCTGTTTTTTGCCTCTCCTTTTCTTCCCCCTCATCTTTCATCAACCTGTTTGTATCCCTTTACTTTGGTATCTCTCTCTATTTCTCTCTATGTCTCTCTCTCTCTCTCGTGTCTCTTTTGATTGCTCCCTCCCCTCTTCTGCCTCCCCCCTTCCACTCGTCCTTTCTTTTTTCCCTCTCTCCCTCTCTCCTTCTCCTCTCCCCTAGTCATCTTCAAAGAGGTGAACACCTGTAACCCGGCAACCATCACTGGAACCCTCTCCCGCATCTCCCTCGACGACGAGGACGACCCCAAGCTGGCGGCCCACCAAGAGGGGGGGGTGGGGGTCAACTTCAGCTCCCTGCCCGGAAACATCCCCCCTCCCAACCTCATCGTCCAGGTGTTTGCTTGATAGATTGCTAGGATACGTTTTTATTTGTGTAGCTTTTTACTTTCACGTATTTAGCCCATTTACAGCCCAAATAAGGATTTTACATTACATTTTATTTTTTACGTGTGCTCTTTATCATCAAAAAAGAAAAAAGAAAAATTGCTTTCCAACTGTAATCGTTTCCCAGTCAGGTTATGTAACGTGAGAGAATGTAGAGATCCAGCTAGGCTCATCCTGCAGTGCCTCCTCCCGTCCTGTAGGTGCCTCCACTGGGGGGCCTGAACGAGCTGAGCGAGACCCCCCTGAAGAAGGAGATGAACGTGGAGCAGCAGAGACAGCAAGGGGGCCAGCGTAGCGGCGCGCCCGTCTACCTGTGCACCGAGAGCAGCCTGGGCTGGGCCCGCCCGCCCTCCAACCCCCCAGAGGGCAACGGGGGAGAGGGAGACTACATGGTCTTACCCAGGAGGACAATCAACCTCAAGCCCCCTCTGCCTCCCTCCTCCCAGGGGGGCCTCAGCCTGGGCCTGGGGGGCGAGGACAAGCCCCTCAACATAGCCGTGGAGGACCCCCCCTTCCCCCCGCCCCCGTCACCCATGACGCTCCATCCGGCTGAGAGCGAGGCCTACCCGGCCGACTTCATCTCCCCCGGCGACCACAACATGAACATCGCCATGAACCTCACCCGCTCCTACGGCACCCTCAAGCAGCTCCCTCACGGGCACGGACACCTGCTGGCGCCTGGCGGCCTCGCCCACGCCCACGCCGGCCACGCCCACGGCCACTCGCTGCAGCTGAAGCCGGGCCAGAGGCCGTCGGTGCGGCAGATCCTGACGGGGGGCAGCACGGCGGAACGGACCAGGACCCTGCCACGCAACCTGGGGAGCAGCAACGCCAACGCCAGCCTCTCTGCCGGGTCCCTGGAGGTGGGTAGGGAGACCGGGGGGGGGGGGGGGAGGAGAAGGGGAGGGGCTTGGCAAACACACACACACGTGTGCTACAGTCGGCTTAGAGGTACGGATACACGCTGTGTGTAATTGATGGCGTCAAAACCCTCCAGCTGGCACAGAGGGATTTCCATATAACCAGTATTAGGGCGGAGAGGCGAGGGGAAGACACACTGCATTATGGGTACTTCCAGTCAAATGATGGTACTTTTTGCTCACTGGGACAATGGTTGTGGTTATCCTCACAGCGGCGTGTGAGTGTATGAGTATGGATGTGGCCTCAATCTGGGTGAATCACATTGGAGATCTGCCTGTATGCAACCACCTGAAAATACACACACACACACACACACACACACACACTGAAGAGATACTGAGCCCCCACCCAAGCATGCTGACTCACAAGGTTGATTAAGAAAATGGAGACACTTCCCGAAAGGAAAGTGCCGATGCTTCATTCAGGAATGAGAACATTAAGGACATGCCATTAAACCGGCTCACTCCTAAGATATACGAGTGTACTCATGAATATCTTTAAAGTTATCTCCTCAGAGAGGCTGAAAGGTCTTGACGCTTGGCACGATCAATAATGTATCTGCCTCTGCTATAATTTCATCTTCTGTTGAATAATACTTGATTTGGAGATGGATATCATTCCTTCAAGATGAAGCAGTAACTCCATTCAGTAATTCACCCTCCGACTGAAACTTGACGATGCGTAATGGGATAATTGCAGAAAAGGACCTGAGAAAGGTTTTGATGTTGTTGATTTTAATGCCGTTTGGAAAATGAGGGTGAGAAAGTTCACTGAAGATATTTTTTCCACTGGTGTGAGAGAAAGAAAAGCCATAAGCGATGGAGGGGGGGAGGTGGGAGGGAGAGATGAAAGGACCGATTCAAAAGTAAAAGTTCAGGGTAAACAAACTGAGCACAGCTCTCTTTAATGTTGGTGTTTTTGACATTGCCAGGCCTGTAATTTGTACACAACACATCGAGTGTTTTCAGGCCAGCGATTTACCCTACAGAGACACGTGTGCCAGTGTGTGTCTGTGTGTCTGTGTGTGTGTGTCTGTCTGTATGTGTGTGTGTGCGCGTGCTTGCAAGTGTGCATACATACAGTAACGCTGCTCACGAACATTGATATACATGTGCATGAGAGTTTGGTGCTCAACTCAGAAACACAAAATGTCCCGGGGAGACATTCTGTCTCAGGTAAGGAGCCGCTCTCCCCTCCTCCAGAGATAGAAGAAGCACTTTAAAAGGTGAGAGGCCGTCTGGTTGACCTGCGTGAATGAGAGGCATCCACAAGAACACACACTGGCGACAGGGGTGGTATTTCATCTCTTTGTCAGTCCCTCGTCTGCAGGGCTCCCAGAACTGTGTGTTAGATCAACAGCTTTCACAGATATACACACAAAAATGTTTGAGCTCTTAGGTACCTGGGAGCACAGCTCTCTAATCTGTGTATTCTGAAAGAGCGAGACAAGGAGGAGGAGGAGGGAGTGAGAGAGAGAGAGCAAGTGCACATTTGAGAGAGATGTCGTGTCAAGGTTAGGCAATAACTTCTTTTTCTTTGTGGCTGCTTTGAAATGAAATGGCCCACCGTCAGTAGCCGGAGCGAACGCAAAGTCAGCTGAAACGAGGTCTTTAAATGGAAGTTCTGCAGGATTTGAGTCACGGTCTGACTCCACATCACATCTACTGATAGCTCCACTGGTCTAGTGTGAAGTCTAATTGATGTTTGATGAAGTTGTAATGCCAGTGGCTGACGTTTAGCAGAAGCAGGAAATGATCACACACTATTCTATGCAGTCACGCACCATTTTAGTGGTAATCTCAATAAACCTTTAAAGACACAATATCGGTTTTAAAAAAATATTGTAAAAAAGTCTAGATAACATCTGCATTTTTGAGCAGTTGGGGAAGTGTGTGTGTGTGTGTGTCAGAGTGTGTGTGTGTAAGCGTGTGTGTGTGTGTCAGAGTGTGTGTGTGTGTGCGATGGACCATGATTGATGATATCTTCTCTCCCCATGCCCCCTCCTCCCCCAGAGGAAACGAGTACGGTACTCTGAACTGGACTTTGAGGTAAGATCCCGCCCCCCAACCCATCCTCAGCCCGTTTCTGCTTCTGTCTGCTTCAGCCAGGTTTGAGT
This sequence comes from Hypomesus nipponensis, assembly GCF_054491055.1. NCBI lineage: Eukaryota > Metazoa > Chordata > Actinopteri > Osmeriformes > Osmeridae > Hypomesus > Hypomesus nipponensis. The sequence continues at coordinate 12,521,696 of NC_140364.1, read as the reverse complement.
GGCGTATAGAAGAGCCAATGGCACTGCTAATCCCCTTCCTACGCGCCTGTATCTCTTGTGCATTTGACGCCTTCAGTTTGTACAGTCCAATTGTTGCTGTTTCTCTTCAACAAAGATCTCGAGCCCTCTGAACTTAATCCGATTGGATCTGACGCAATTTGGCTTAATTGGCTTGACTATTATTTAATGAATAAAACTATTCTAGCATGTTTTATTGTGGTCAGGTAATTGTGTCACTGGCTGACAGTGCAATCAAGAATTCTTGTCAGCGTCAACATTTAGTCGATTTCTTTGAACCCACAAGCTGTGTGTTTTAAAAACACTGCTCTACCCAGCTGTAAATCCCCGAGGTCTTGGTTGAAGAAACAGCAGGGATTGTTCTATTTGAGTGAATGAGTAGCGGAGACTTCAACTGACAATTTGTTGGTGTTTTCGTCCAATGGGTTTGGTTGTTTTTAGCAGTGTGTGTGTGCGTGTGTGGGGCGGTGGTGCATTTGTTTGATTGAGACCTGGGAATTCTGGGAACCTCCAGTCTCAAGCGGCCTCTCTTTGAAATCCCCCCCTAGTCAAACTAAACACTGACACAACATCAATCAGTGAGTCGCTAATGGCTTCCCTTGTAAAGACTGGAGATTCACTTTCCACCTGTGAATGTGTCGGGTGGGTGGTTGTCATCGTCTGTAGTGGCAAGTGTGTGGTATAGAGAAACTAACTGGCTAACTAGCACTAGCGCGCCTAACCCCTTGGTTGCCCCTAGACTCTGGTCTGAGAACAGTTTCCTGTTTCTGCACCTTAACTGTACTCTGAATCAGGGGGAGGCTAAGCTGGTCCTGGGTCTGTGACTACGGGCAACCTCTCATCCTAACAAACTAATACTCCTCCGTGTCTGACGGTGTCTGTGCCACTGCATGAATGCACAGCATACATCGTGTACCACTTGCGCCTGAGCTCTCTAAACAGCGTGCGCTATGTCGCTTTGTACAATGGAGCCCCTTCACGATAAACAAGTATGCCGTTTAAGTCGGAAACTTTAAAGAACGCCTAAGCATTTGGCAAAGAAAGCTCCCCTAAATAAAGACTGAGAATATTTTCCCTCAGCCTTTGTAAGGCTTGGAGCAGAGTGGCTAACAAGGTTGGCCAGAGTGACAGGGTGACAGACAAACAGAGAGGGAAGAAAGTGCACTTTGTAGTAATTGATGGCGGTGCTTAACTCACCCCCCAGCCTCGGACAGCTAGCGCAAGTGTTGGTGGATGGCCTTTGCGACCTTGGGAGTGCTCGTGTCGATTAGCTAGCGAGGCGGCCAAAGCACTGGCCATTAGCTTCGGGAAAAGGAGGACAGTGTCACACTGATTCTCCTTTCAAGAACTCACACTTCACCCCGAGAAGTAGCCCTGAGAGTCCTGTTTGCAGTTAGTACTCCGCCTTCAGACAATAGCTGTCAGCTGAATGTCAACAACCTGCCTGGCTAACCGGCTAACCGGCTAGCATGTTAATCCCTTCTGGTTGTCACTCATTCCAAACAGAGTGCTTTATCAAACCGCAAGCAGCTGTCAAACCCTAGCCAAAGGTACTTTCATATTGGACCCAAAGAGGTTCTGTTGAGCCCGTCTTTGTTAGCTGACTTCGCTCAGTACCCCTCAGCCAATCAGACGGCCCCGCTCTCTCCTACCCCCTGTTTCCCCCTGCCTCAGCCTTGGGCTTTTTCTTTTCTTTCTCATTTCAGTTCATTTTTTGCTGTCCCTTCCTCTTTCCCTTCCAGAAAGTGATGCACACTCGCAAAAGACACTCTGAACTGTACCATGAACTCAACCACTCCTCCAAGTTCCACACCATAGACAGGTATAGCAGGGACCCTGCCATGTCCACTTTCAAGGTAAGACCACCAAGCATAAAGGGAATTAGTTCCCTGACTAGACCCTCCACCCCCTACACTCCTGAGTTCAGTAGGGAACCACAGCCAGTGCACCTTTTAACACACAACCTTAGACCAAACGGCGTCTCTCCGTTGGTATGACGTGACCCGATGGCGAAACTGTCACCCGAGTTAGTGCATGGTTTGGTTCTGACCCCGCCCCTACACACGTTTGATTGGATGATGGTCCAACCTATAGGTTTGAGTGTGTCACCGCAGGGAGGAAGCTCAAAGCTGAACTGAGCTCCCCGTGTCCTGAGAATACCATTCATTGCGCAAATGTATACAGGGAGTCAGATGGCTGAGCGGTGAGGGAGTCGGGCTAGTAATCAGAAAGTTACCGGATTGATTCCCCGCCGTGCCAAATGACATTGCGTCCTCACCCTACTTGCCTAGGGGGAATGTCCCTGTACTTACTGTAAGTTGCTCTGGATAAAATGTCTGCTAAATGTAAATGCAAATGGGAGCACCATCACCCAACACATTATCACTAAACACAAATGTTGCTTTGTCTGTCCTGAATGACCTCACGTGGAAAACACTGCCAAACAATCTGATACTGAACAACTCTTAATTGTCCACAGGGTGCAAACTGAATGTGCCTGATTTATATGTCCACTAAAGTTCATCACACTTTGCTTGAAGTAACACTTTTATAATGTCAGATAATGTTCTTATAAATCTGTGTGTACAGTATGTTTCTGGTTTACCTACCTGTGTGCATGTTCAAATAACTGTAAAGACCTGTTGATCTACCTCATAATAAGAATGCCGTTACAATAATAGAAATGCGTGAACACAAAGCCTCGAAAACTAACCAATGTTAAATCATGTTTTATGATTATTTGTGTGTGTGGTCCCTAACAGTGCCTTAATCAATTCATTGTTCTATTGTGTTGTTAAGGAGAAACAGAAGTACCTCATAAACATAGCAGAATTGTCTTACTGCCGAGGTATTGAATTTCTTGGAGTATATAAAACCTGCTTCCTAATTGGCCAGGCTGAAAATTCAACCCGCTAACTTACTGGTGCCTTAATAACTGTCACTTGTAACTATTGGTTTCAAGAGCTGTCTTCTGATTTTTCACTCCATCATGACCAATCAATGATCACGTGTTGTAAAGCCCTCCCCTTAGCGCTATGTATTCCCCTTGTTGGCGAGATGACATTTTGCTACATGGAAAAGACCTTCACCACTATAGTTACCGTTAAAGCCATGTCGCCCTATTTAAACTCTGATTGTGTTTGTGTGTCCGTGTGCACGGCATGAATGTCTATTCCTTTGTGTGACAGAGGCGTCTGTGAATCATTAATGCACCATTAGCACCAGACTAAAGAGTCCCTGCTTGCTGTCTCCTGACCTTCAGAGGGCCTATTTCATTAAGATTTAAACACACACACACACACACCTTGTGTGTGGAACTGCAGCGCATGGAGCTATGATGTGTTATTCAGCCTTGATCGGTGTGCTCTTTCTCTCAGCATCTTTCACATCTCATTTAAGCAGCGGGGTTGAGAGCAGAGGCTATTCAGACATGTCTCATACAACTCCCCTTCTCACACACACACACACACACACACCAGACCTGCAGCTTCGCCCTTCATTCCTCATTTGCTCAATGTCTTCATCAAGACAACAGACTCTCTCTTATTGTTACTGGCCAGCAAATATGTGTTTGAGAAACCAGGCTACAGGAAAGCTGCCAGCAATGTGTTATGGAACACAGGTACCGTTCAAAGACAAACACATGATCCAATTTGAGGCCGCACACACACAAAAGCAAGTGCAAGCACACAAGACACAGGCCCGTGCAGTTTTTTGGTACCCGGAAGCACGTATTTATTTAAATAAAAAGTGGTAGATGGAGAGGTTAGGAGTGGATGTGGGTTAGTGTACTGCCTACATTATTATCGTGGAAGTAGACACTGCACTTAAAAGAGAATAATTACACCGATAATGCTATTAGTGTCTGGCCTTCGACAGACCCCAGCTTGAGTTCAGCTCTGCGACTGTCAACAGGAGTCAATCTGTCAGCCAGATGCTGACTGTACAGCAATTATGGAGATGTGTGTGTGTGTGTATGGGCGTGCGTGCGTGTGTGTGCGTGTTTCTGAATCTGAGATCAGCGTGTTTCCCCGTATCATTATACGAGTTTGGAATTCATAATTGATGACTCTATAATTGCATGATAATGACTGATGTCTCATAACAGCTACAATAACCCCTTTCCTTCAGACAGTGACTACACTTTCAGCCACTTTCAGCCTCCTAAACTGAAAATTAATAATATGATTTGAAGTGAAACTCACAATTAAAGTCGGTGATCTTGTCCCCTACAGATTCCAAGATGTCTAATTAATGGTTTAGAAGCCAAGTTTCCATAGTCACAAACACTGAGACGGAACCAGGTTATCATAAATGTCAACTACATAGTCACAATATCACCAACTTAAAAATAGGACACTAATGTTACATGGATGTCTAACTGTTCTTAAACTCATAACTTTACCTCACATCAAAAACACAACTACCAAAAAAAAAAAAGAACTTAGACAACTCAAGTTTCTTGTGAGCAGCCGAAATGTGGTCCAGTGCCAAACGACCTCCAAACTATAACCCCTGATCATTGACCTTTGACCCTAACCGACCCCTCTAACCACCAAGCTGGGTGTTGGTACTCCCACAGGTCCCTCCTCCCCCTCCTCCCAGACACACCGAGCCCCTACTCGGTCGCAGCATGTCGCTGGTTTACAAAGAGAGTCAACGTAAGCATAAACAAGACATAAACACGTATAAACCCAAACCTAACCGTGCTTTCTGGGTTGGCTTTGATACATGGTGACACTATGATTTGTAGCATTTAGCAATTCTGTCCGCAAGTCAGTTCTTTAAAGCAGCAAGGAGATGGAAATATTAATAATAACATAAAAATGTGACCATGGACTAAAACCAACTCATCTAGTCAGTTATGCTTCATTGGTAGCACCAGATTAGACGTATCCCTCCCTACAGTGAAGTGAACATGTGTCCCGGACAGTAGATCTGGCCCCTGGTGGTGTGGTGGTGTAATTGATACACAAAATGCTTAGCACCTTGTCCCCCCTGTGTTATACAATACCTGGAAAGCAACTGCCCAGTCTAAAATCAACTTGTTTCCTTCTTCAAGGTTTACAAAGGATGGGATGGATTCAAGCAATAATATTGCTGGATATCAAGTAGCCAAATGGGCAAAGTTAGACCCATCCAACCATCTCTGTTAAATGGGCTGTGTCTGATTACAGACCGGGGGTTGATATTGGACTGGACAAATGTCTACCATGTGAAGCCTGGGGGGGGGGGTAGTAATGTATTTGACGTTGTGCTTATTTCATCAACAGCTTCATGTGTGATAAGATATACAGGTGTTTTGTCCATTTCAGTGCCTCACGTTAATGTGACCTAAACAGCATAAAAGTCTCAATATAAAGCCATCCATAAGAACAAGCCAGTGAAACAATCAAACAGGTTTATAATCACCTCATAAACTATGATCCACCGCCCATAAAACAGCGTTTAAACCCAGGCACTAAAACGGACCCAACACAAAGTGTTGTGTGTGTGTCTGTGCAGTCAACCATTGGTTAATGCTAAGAGACTTTCTCTCTTTTATAAAGAGAGAAAGGGAAACGGTACAGGGGTCAGGCGAGAATTGATCCTGTAACACTCTACCCCAAAGGTAGAAGCCGATGAGTGGATATTATCAGACTATCATCATCCCCATTCACACTTCACACGCTTAATGCTTATGTTGTGCTTTGTTCTCGCGTGCACACGCGTTCTTTTGATGACTGCAGTGGGCTTTGAGCGCTCTTCGGAATTACCAGGCACGTTCGAACTCAGGGGCAATCAATTGAACGGTCGCTGTTCCCTCGCGATTTTCTTGTATCCTCCGCAACCTTTTATTTTACGGCCTCTGCTATGTAATGCCCTCTCTCTTCTTTCCCCGCGTGGTGTTACCGATACTGCTAGCGCGCCATGCTACTGGCGTAGCCGTCGTGCTGCGCGGGCCGACAGAGAGGCAGTTAACCTCTAAGTGATGGCGGAGACGCTAGCTGAATGGCCAAACATTAGCGGCAGTGCCCATATGGTCCCAAATAGATGGAGCCTGTGTTCCATTTATCCCTGGTAATAGAGACACTACAAATGAATTGCGTCAGTGGCCTGTGGCTTGGGCGGGTAGCCGAATAGGGAGGCTGACTGACTGCTGAAATATGTATCAGCCGCAACGCCTGCGCTAATGTTTGGATTCAGAATGGCTTCTCTCAGTCTCCATCACATTACATATGGAGCCGGGCAATTCGCTCTCTTCCTCCCGTTTTCTCTCTCCCTCTCTCTCTAACTCATTCTGTCTCTCTGTCTTTTCTACACACAGTTCAAGAGGTGAACACTGAATTTCCGCACAGTGCCCAATGACTCGGTGATACAGCTTTAAATGGCGTAGGACTGTGTCTATGCACTTCTGTGTTTGAGCTGAACAGAAGTCGGGCTCATGCATGTTTCAGCAGTCGCACTCGCAATGACGTGTTTCCAACTCATCGTTTTACATGTTGCTGATTCAACGAGGCGTGTTTGGGTTCCCTGCAGATAGCAGAGTTATGTAGACATCAGTGAGGTGAGGAGGATTGCAATGGCATGGCTGTATGATATTAGAAGAATATGTGATTTACAGTAGCTAGACATGGGGAAGGTTGTTTGAAGTTGATCGAAATTCATTGTATAACTTGCAACCATCAACTTGCAACCATCAATGGCAAACGTGTACTGTATGGTAAAATAAAATCCAGGAAAACACGTTCAAACCGGAAAGGAAAGTGCAATGTTTACTGCGTCTCCATTTTCAAAATCAATTAGCCTACACACTAGAGAACACGAGTGCACTCATTTTAAGCAATTTAGAGCTGGCTGTTGTATGTTGAATCCTCAATGTGAAGGAGGCAGTGAAGGTACATCTATAATGCATTATAATAAGAATGCTTAAAGGTTGCCCAATGTAATACAAAGATAAATCAAAAATTCAAAAACCTTATTGAGTTAGTAAGAGCAATTTAACTGCTCTCCCGAACCCTTAGGTCCATGAGCCAATTTGTTAGCATTAGGCTAAGGGGTTCCAATTTCCATACCAAGACATGTTCATTTCCCTTCTCTTTAAAAAAAAAAAAATCTCACACTCTCCTCTATTCATCCCCATCGTCTGCCATTTTTTTCTCGCTTCCCCTCGATTCCTTGTTTCTTTCACTAAAATAAGCCCTCACTGGCTCAATCGAGGCATTAATTGAATAATTAATTCCTCTCATTAGCTTGTTTTTAATTATTTCCTTGCCCCCTTTTCCATGCCGAGTATAAACTCATCATCTGTTGTCTCCCTTCAACACAAATTGCCAATAAAAACCAAGGGCTGGCACAGCCTAACATTAGCGTGCTAGCTCTCCCTGGCTCTATCAGTGGCCCCTAATGAGGAGACGGTTAGCTCAGGCGGAACGAAGCTAACGCTAGCTTTGCGCACCGGGAGTCACAATGCTAATTTAGCTCATTTATTGTCCTTGGACCAATTAGAGGGAGGTGAAAAGGGCCAAGTTGCTCGCCGGAACTGTTTGTGGACCGGAGCATGGCCCAGGATGGGGCTGCAGAGGGCTGGCCTTCAGCTCCCTGTCTGAGTGACTTACTGTTATGCTCATTTGTTAGCTACGTGTAGTGCTAATGGAATTTATTTAGCTCAGCGTTTCTGGGAAATGTCCCTTTGAAGGCCCTTATTACCAGAGTGCCACACTAATCTTAATCTTTCTTTGCAAAGTATAAGTGAGAATAAAAACAACTTTCCCTGGTGGCTGTACTTTAATAGACAGATTATTATGCAGAAGAAAGAAGAACACTATTATTTCCTGCCTGGTAGAAGACAGATACTGAGGCTTGTTATCAATCCATGTTTTTCTCCGTTCTTGCGAACTCGTTTGACGTCATCTTTCATTGCCCAGGTACTGTTCCAATCTAAAGAACACAAGTCACCAAGAACGCCAAAAATACCCGGAAGTGTTCTTGATCCACCCCTTTTATCGAGGATGCATCATAGAGTTCGGATGCGTCGCATGGTGACTTGGCCAGCGAGAACGCATCTGATTTCCCAGAAGTCATTGCATGAACACACACCTCTAAAATCGTTCCCCGTCCTCGCGGTCTTGCAAGACCGTTCTCGCGAGACGCTTGGCAGAAACGTTCTTCTCAAGAAGAATCTTACCGTTCTTCGAATTGATAAACAGCCATAGACTTAGAGGGGGTTAGCTAGCTGCATCATCAGAGTTACTTGGCTCCCGTGTTCTGATTGGATCAAATGCCCACTGACAAGTCATGAATCAAAAGTTGTTTTCTGATATCCACTCATCTCTGGCCGAGTCTTACAAGAAACAGTTCAATCTCGCCTTTGTGTCTAACATTACTTTTAATCTGTTCATGTTCATGTCGATTTGTCATTTGATTTTTGCCATTTGTGTGAAATGTTAACTGAATGTTGTCTGTGTTCTGCGTCAAGTTTTTACATGTTTTGCTTCTTTCTGTCCTGTTTCTTTTGTTTCCCCTTGTTGGCTGGTTGGGCTCAATATTTGCATGGGTCTTAGTTTGACTGTAGCCAGACAGTCAGCAGAACCAAGGGCAGCAAACACCAGAAAGGTAAAATGAACCTATAGGAGTAACCATAGTAGTACTCTCCAATCTCCTGTAACCTTCCGCTCAACCTCTCCCTGACCCCCCTCTCACTGCCTCTGCTTGGGTTTTTTCTGCAGGTCCTGGTCATGTTCTACGTCTCTAACATGTCTTTAGATCAGACCGCTAAACATTCGACATATTTTTTAGGCTAGTGCTCCAAATCCCCATGACAACATTTATCCCTGTTATTCTGGTAGGGCAGTCTCTCTAGTCTGTGTCTCTTCCTGTGCATGTGAACTTTGGCCCGTGACATCACTTCCTGGTGACTGTTGCTGTGAGTAATTGAGTGTAGAAGCAAATATGTGATGGGTGGTATGGCAAGGGTAAAAATATAATTTGTAAACAAAACCAAAAAAGAATATCTATGAGGCAGCATTGGAGTAATAGTATAAAAGGGTAATAGAAAATAGGAGAAGGTGAGGAGGCCAATCCGACAATAGATGAGTGAGTGAGTCATAAAGAAACAGATACAGAAAACGACAGCAGTGGAGCAAAGAAAAGATAGATTGGGAGAGAGGGAGAGGGAGAATAATATTTGAGGTGACTGGATGTGTGTGTGTGTGTGTGTGTGTGTGTGTGTGAAAGACAGTAAACCCTCAGGCTACAGCACACAACAAGCAGTACTCAGCTTTTCGGTTGGTTGCCAGGTTGTGGTTCCGGGTACGCAAGAGGGTTGCCAGGTGTTTGGAGCAGAAGGTGGGAATGCACAGGCTTGGTTTAGAAGTGGCCGAATGGTACCATCAGGATCAGATCATTCCTAACTGGAGACACATGAGTTACCAGAAAAAGGCTCTGTTCTGCCTGCGCGCCCTCCTTTCTCTTCTGTCATCCCCACCTCCTGTTTTCTCTCAGACTGTGTTTACATGAAACCTTATTCTTTCCTAACCTCGCTCTTTCTTTCCCTTAGTGTTTTCCTGTACATTGCATTTGGACGTCTGTGTGTGTCCCTGTATATGCGTTGCTTTCCCGTGTGTGTGTGTGTGTGTGTGTGTGTGTGTGTGTGTGTGTGTGTGTGTGTGTGTGTGTGTGTGTGTGTGTGTGTGTGTGTGTGTGTGTGTGTGTGTGTGTGTGTGTGTGTGTGTGTGTGTGTGTGTGTGTGTGTGTGTGTGTGTGTGTGTGTGCGTGTCAGGAGAGAACCGGAGAGGAGGACTGACACGGAGAGCAAAAACAAAACAAAAAAGGGGGGGAGGAGGGGGTTGTGTAAGCTCAGAGCAGACACTACTGTTCACCCATGCAGACTGTCAGTGATCGCCCATCCCCTCTCTCTCTCTCGTCCTTCCTCCTTTCTTTTCCCTCCATTTTACCACAACAGAGGGAAAAGCGATGGAGCATTTCGTCTGCCGGAGGTGAAAAGAACTCCTTGAGTGTAAGTAGGGGCCGACTGCCGGGAAGAGAAGGATGGGGTGAAGGGACGGAGGAATGGAGAGCGAGAGGGAGGGAGGGAGCTACTGTAGGGAGAGGAGGAGGAGGAGGAGGAAGAACTAAACACACGCTAGCAGTGCAATCGTGTTAGCCTAGTCTCTCAGGGATAAAGTTAGGCTTGAATGGAGCATTACCCACTCTCTTGCATTACAAAATGTTCCTTCTCAGGCGTTTAGCATGCAAATTGGCTCCAAGATTATGCTTTTGTATTCATTTTACCAACTGTCAGCCCGCTACGCGCTGAGAATTATAATCAGACTGACATCGCCCCCTGGTGGTCTTATCTCACACAGGAGGAAGGCAATACAAGGGGACACAAAAACACACAATGTTGTTGTGTGAGTGTTGGTGTGTGTGTGTGTGTGTGTGTGTGTGTATGTGTGTGTGTGTGTGTGTGTGTGTGTGTGTGTGTGTGTGTATGGGATGGTGGGTCAGGACAGAGGAAAATGCTCATATCAAGATGATTAATGTGTAAATGTAGAGGTGAGTAGAGAAGAAAAACAAGAAATTCTGAGCGAGGGTTGCCAGAAGTCGTGAAGCGTGCGGTGCAGAACAGCAGAGCACACATGTATGCCCCGTCTGTCATACACACACACACAAAAACACACACATATACACACACACACACATTCACACACACAGAGCCAGAGGGTTGTGGCAGCAATATAGTCACAGATCCTGACATCCATCCAGACGCACATACATCTCATTTTCAACCCAGTGGGTTTGGGGAGCTGTGCCAGGGGTTGTGAATCAATTTCCCTGTAGAGGTTTAGTAATGGCAGCTCAGTAATACAACTTCAGGTACTCAGAAAAACAGCACTGTGTACACATTCCAGCAAAGATCATTCAAAACACAGAGAAAATGACTCCCCAGTGATTGTACTGTAGGATGATCTGAAATCAAACATGACTGTCTATGGAGTGCAATCCATTTAATAGTTAATCATATTTTAATCAGAGAAAATTATATTAAACAATAAAATGTTGCTTCCAAAAATGTTGGGACAATTGGCAATTTACATGCTGTGGCTTTCACTCAAGCTGATCAGTGATCCAAAATTCCATGGCAGTTAGTGCGATAAAGTGGGTCGACTTGCTTTGATGAAGCGACTCAGTTTCCAGACCTGTTACCATCCTCCATCTTCATGCTAGGCTGCATCTGAATCTGTTTAACTGTTATCTCCGCTAGATAAGGATCCTTATTAGTATTATGGGCCTTATCTATCAGTAATGATAACCTCTCTCCAGTCTTTAGTTAAATCAACCCACATATGCATTGTGTAAGTAGGAAGAGCCCGCAGACCTCACGCAGCGATCACAGATCCTAGCCCCGGGCATGCAGGCTAGAATGATCAATCTGCAGAGCACTGATTGGGAGAGGTGAGAGCTGTATGTGAGGTAGCTTGTAGCTTTTAAAGTCAGGAGGGCAGGAGCATCATTTCAAATGAGAACACAAAACGGGTTAGGGTCAAACTGAGGGGGGGCGGGCGATGCTGAATCCAGATGCAGAGAGAGGAGAGCCTGCGAAGAAGGATCCGGAACCGTCCGCTCCCGGAGTCTCGGCTTTCACTCTTGAGTGTCTTAGGGCAGACTCACAGACACGTGTCACGACTTTGACTCCTGATAAAACAACCACGAAATCATCTCCCCGTCCGCCTCGATTAAGCTTAGCAGCGAGCGGCACGCGAGCACTACAGACAGGCGCACCTTAGGACCAGTTGAGCGCCTCGTCTCTCATGTTTTGTTGTGGCTCTTGTCGTCTCGTCCCCGTACCCCCGTCCCCGTCCCCCCCCTGCAGGACAAGTCGAGCCCAGACGACCAACACTCCTGGGACAGCTTCAAGACCATGACCCCTGAGCTGTCCATCGTCCCCGGGGAACAGAAGGACAGGATGGAGCTGCACAACAAGACCTGGGACTCTTCATCCGCTAACACACCCGACAACTCTGAAGGAGACTTCCAGACTGAAGTGTGAACACGTGCATTTATGCGGACACACACACACTATTATGGAATATGGAGACTCATACACACGTGGATACACACACACACACATCATTCGCACACCACTTATACACAGAGGTTCTGACAGCCTTTGAGTTCCAGTCTGATTTGCTCAAATCAAAACAGTATTTGTGTGCTGTGACACAGTGGACGTTCATGAAGAGAAGGCTGTTCTTTTCTATATTTTCACACGGACATTTGAACTGAGAGAACAGAGACTTCTTGACGAGACTGGGATGGAGACGTTTTTAAATTAACAGAAAACTATACAAAAAAAAAACTGTTTCTGAAAATGTCTTGATTTTATTCTGGAAAAAAAGGATTATCTTTCACCTGTTTGATGATTTGAGAAAAAAAAGAAGAATATTTCTGCACCATTTTGTTCTTTTTATAGGAAAAAAAACCTCACTGATGTTTCGCACACTGTTAACCCCCTTAGGCTCCTGTCTCTCTCTCCCTCCAAATGGATGACTCAAGCACTCGTTTTTACCTTATTCTTTTTAGGGGGGATTGGGTGTTGGAGATGGATTATTGATATGTGCCACCCTCTTGTCATTCCAGTGAAACATCCCTTCAACCCTTCATTCATACATCCTCTGCTGTCAACACTATATTTGTTTCTGTTTTGGATTATTACGTTTTGTCCTCCCTATGGTTGGAAATCTTTTAGTTTTGCCTCCCCCCCTCCCCCTAAAAATGAGAGAAAAATAATCCACTCGAGTCGCAGTTTTGTTCATGGTCTATATGTTACGGTTGGTTTTAAGTGGAGGTTTGGTTTGTGCTTGTAATGCCTTTTCCTGTGAGACTTTTCCATGTGGACTTTTAAAGAATGATTTCTAACACCTTCTGGGTGACATGTGAGCTTGCTTTCTGAGAGAACATCCACTGCATGTCTGGGAGAACAAGACGTGGGGAGCAACTCAGGCTTTTTACCGCATTATCTCGATTTTTTTTTCTTCTGGTTTAAGATAAAAGGCTTTTAAGATCTCAACATTAGAATCAATTACACACACGCCCAGCCTAGCCAGCCTTTGTTGATGTCAGACAATGGGGTGCCTATGCTTTAGCATATCTCCCTGATGGAAATGTTCCAGCTGCTTCTCTCCATTCCTCATCCACGCACTGCCACAGATCCTAGTGAAAGTATTGATCGCAATGCCAAGCATCCAGCCCCCTCAAAGTAACCAGGAAGGAAATGGAGTTAAGTCCCGATAACTCAGATGACTGTGTTTCTTGCTCAGGGTGTCTGCGCTCTACACAAAACAAACAATAGGAAAGGAAAGTGAGGATAGAAAATGCGCAGCCAAATGTTCCACATCGGCGTGTCCTGAGGTGCCAATCATAAATAAGTCAATGTCTTGTCTGACTCCCCCGCTTCTCTCTCTTTCTCTCTCTTTCTTTCATCCTCACTATGCCCTCTCTCCTTATCGCCACGATCTATCCAAGGGAACATGAAATCTTTATGTAACAGTGTAGTCCGTTCAATCAGCGCTCACTAACACACAGCTCAGGGAGTCACGGTTGAAACCTTTGCTGAATAATCGATAAGACTGTCAGCAGGACATCGAAAGATAGGAGAAAACAAGAAGGAAAAAGTAGGGTGAACATGTGACTCTTGGATGGAGGAGAGAGAGTTGAGTTTCATGTACAGTGATGACGAGTTAAGCTAAACTGTAATCTCAGTTTAAGATGGTACACTTATTTGATTTCAAGCAGGGCTGATTCCCTAGTTTCCATCTCCCCCTTCAGATAAGCATCAGGAGCTGGTAGAGGTAGAAAAAGGAGAGAATATGATGGAGGTAGAAAGAGAGATAATAGGATGCAGGTAGAAAGACCTCCTGCCAAGATGAAACCATTAATTAGTCTTCTCACACAAACCCTCCTCTTACCTAATTAGCCGGTGATCCAGGGAGCTGTGTGTGTGGGGGGAAGAAGGCTGGCGCGTGTGCACGAGCAAAGCAGTGCAGGAACAATATAAAAAGAGAGTGAGAGAGAGAGAGCAGGAATGAGCTCCAAACCGTTATTATCAAAAGGGTGGCGATTTGTCCTGACATTTTCGAACGCAGTCCTCATCCATCTGTTTAAGGATCCCTAGTGCCCTAGTGCAGCCCAGACACAGATGGTGAGACAAGAGTGTTAGCCTCTCTAACCTTTCCAGCTAATCAGCTGAAACACACTGCTCCAGATGCCTCCACGTGGGGAGGTTGGATGTAGGCGCTGGCCTGAGGTCAGTTTGACACTCCTCGTATGGATCAATGTAAGGATCTGGCGAGGGATCGGCTGATCCTAGTTCAGATTTCGGAACCTTGGGTCGTGTGAGGTTTGTGGTGGGCAGGGGCGGGGGCGTGTGCTGTCGTCGTAGTAACCAGAGGCTGAGATGTGAGGTGGATGAACAGGACCCCTGGGAGACAGGTAAGTGAGACGAATTCAGATTCTCACTGGTCGCTGCCCGCAGTCGTGTGACTTGGCCTATATTGGGACCCCTGCATTTTGTTCAACCGATCAGCATCAGCGATGTCTCCCCTCTGATCCACTGCAGAGCATTCTGGGAAACCTAAACATCACTTCCTGAAAGCGCTCACGCTCAAAGTCTCTTCACTTCTCTGTTTGTTTAAAGAGATATGCAAGTTTCCCTATGGTCGCTTATGTTGATGGACCAAGATTTTGGAGCAGTTTTCAAAACGTTTAAGTCACCATTAAGGGTTACGTTAATGAACAACACTTTAAATTGCAGTTGGATTTCCTGAAAGAGTGATGAGCTTGGCATTTGAAGATAGCATTGAAGATTGTGTGCTTATTAAATCTAAATCACAAAAAGGCTGTTATTGGCAAGCACAGTGCAAGACAGTCAAGCTGCAATTAGCCACCCTTTAAGCTATTCTGGAGAAATGAACTCGCTACAAATACCCATAATCCCAACTGATGTAATAATGAAAAAAGCCCTTCCTTTCCTTTACTCCGTTGTTTTAGTTTTTTATACATAAGATTGTACAAAGTAGTCCTCTAATGTTTTCATAGAGTGTCTTTTTTATATGAAAATAAATTTTCAAATTGATCCAAGCGTTGTGAATCATTTCAGCCGTGCGGTCTCGGCACTGGCAGGTTCAGTCGGTGTTCGCTGGTTTGTCCGGTGCATCAACGTCCACATCGGCTTCTCATCGCCATGACGCCGGGCCTCTAAATCACTTTGATGTGTGTTCAAAGATGGGTTGTGATGGATTCACTCGAGACTGGAGTTATCGCTGCGCTGCTGGGCTGAGAAGGGAGGGGATTCGACACACTGCACACGCCTCTGTTGCCCCACGCCCACTTGTCCGCTCTCCCTGAGGCCTGCGGGCAATTAAGTGAAAGTGCAGACGTGTCCGCCCATGTCACGTCTGCAAGTCACCTCAAGAGAGAGAGACCACAAGAACAACAGAGCTGGAGCAGTCAGAGAAGGTGAAAGTGGAGCCTTGTAAAAGAGTGACGCCAGAGAGAGAGAGAGAGACAGAGAGAGAGAGAGAGAGAGAGAAAGAATCGAGAGGCAGATTTTCTACAGCATTCCAGAACAACAGTCGCAAAGTTATGTTGTGCTGAAAGCCCTTCTCTTGTTCTGCCAGAGGATTCTAGGTAATCGGGCGGCAGTGCAAAGGTGTCCCTCATAAAAGCCCTCTCACATGAAACACAGAGAGAAGGAGTGAAGGGTAGTGGGAGGACGGAGAGGAACAAGGTGGTTTCACTTTGCCACACAACAGAACATCACCGGAGTCAGATGGCTGAGCGGTGAGGGAGTCGGGCTAGTAATCAGAAGGTCGCCACCGTGCCAAATGACGTTGTGTCCTTGGGCAAGGCACTTCACCCTACTTGCCTGAACTTACTGTAAGTCGCTCTGGATAAGAACGTCTGCTAAATGACTAAATGTAAAGGGAAGAGAGAGCCCTTGAGAAAATATAAACCAAATGAGAAGAAAGGGAACGACTGGGGAAAAGTTGATTGAGTGAGACAATCATACTTGTGGGCATTGTGTGTTCTTGCAGCAGAACAGCAGTAAGAGTAAGGAGGGTAGGAGGGGGCTGAGCTTGTGGTAGCCAGGTGTAGGGGACTGGAAGCAGGGAAATCCATCGGTTTAATGCTGGTGTCATGTTTGCCTCCTCCCCCAACCCCTCCAGTGTTCAGCAGGTGGTACTGTCCCAACGGCTCTGGCCCCACACCACTCAGATGGAGCATGAAGCCTAGAGGTAATGGATCAATGACAAGGGGCAGTGGGCAGAAGAGAACGATGATGGAAAAGGCCTGAAGTGAAAACACTAGTTGGTGTGAAAACGGACGAACGTCTTTTTTTTTATTTTTATAAAGTCACCTCTGCCCCCCATGTTGAATCCAAAATCCTGACTCCTTCCTGCGTTTGGAAGGGGTTGGTTACCAGTTGCTGTGGGTTGCCGTACTGTTTAACATGCAAACAAAACACTCCGGAATCATCCGCACATGCCGTCACGGATCAGACGCCCTCCGAGTCCACCCATGGCGCGTCTCCGTCCTGCCCAGGTGCTTGGCTCGGACAGATTGGTTCTGGACGACCGCCCCGCAACAGAGGCACCAGAACCTAGCTGTGTGCCATCTTCCCTTTGCTCCTCTCCAGACTCCTGTCTGAACCGGATCATTTGGAGGTCCAATGAAGAACCCCAGAGAGACAGGTTAGGCTAGGCCTGGTGTTCTAGGTGATTCCCTCAGCCAAGAGGTGTCAGACCCCTGAGATTGATTGGGGACACGGAGGCGTGATATCTACCCAGCAGAGGTGTCCTGACTCTGGGGTAATGAAAGCCAACTCGGCCTCTTCAGCACCAGCTGTCTTAGTAATGACTAGCAGTGAGAGCTCCAAATGAGTCTCTTCAAACGCCTCTCCTCCCCTGCCCATCCGTGTCCCTCACTGTGTGTTCTGCCAGCCAAGGCCTTTCCACATCTCATTGAGCTGGTCCAAGATGTGCAATTGGATTCTCTGTGGATGGTCACAGATTTAGCAGGAGATGTTAACCTTGTGTAACTCTGGTGCCATGTGCTCGATGGCTGGAACCCAAGCTTATGGCACGGTGATGGGAGGAGTCATTAGAGGAAGGAAAAGAAAGAGAAGCCCTTCACTGTCTCATCCACTCTCTATTTCCCTTGTCTCTCTTCCTCTCTCTTCCTCTCTCGCTCACAGTACATACACAGGTGACATCACCATGACAACTGTAAGGATTCAAGATGAGGAAGTCATCTTAACCCTCCCTTCCCCTCCATCACGGTCTCTGTTCCTACGCCTACAAAAGATGAAGTCTTCCATCACCTCTCTCTTTCCGAAGCTTCGGAGACCCCCCCAAAGCCGTACCTGAGAACATGCAGAGAGCATACATTCCCCACGCTCCCATAGGAGTCTCCACCCAGGCTGTTTAGAGAGTGGCTGGAGATGAAAGCAGGATGCGTTCTGGGATCCTACCCCCCCCCCCCCCCCCCCGCACTAACCCCTCCCCCCGACCCCCACAGGGCACGGAACCGTTATTTGATCCCACTCAAAGAGACACTCTGTGCCAAGCCAACCCACGGCAAGACAAGAATAGACGCCTCCCTACCACGACTGGAGCATGCTGGGATGGCTGGGCCAGCAGTGGCAGAGGGGTTATACACGCGCCAAGCTTCAAAGCACTTGGCTAACTCTGCAATATCATTATGTGCAGGTATAAGTACTGAGATCGATATCATCATTATGCACCACTGTGTTAATAGGATCTTTGAAGGGCTGGTTTAGGATTCTCTTTGAATGGGGACACAGAGGTGTTTTTGCACACGTGTGTGTGTGCGTGCATGTGCGGAATGTAGACTTTTACCTCCTGGTTTTGATTTATTGAATATGGCCTCAAGGTTCCTTTTCAAGTTGAAACGTCTAATCAGTCAGGGTGAGGATGACTCAACATTAGCATTAGCTCCTGGTGCTAGCATCGCTCATCTCCCTCCCTGGTGCTTGCGTAACGCAGGAAGCGCTCTGTGTTGTTCTCATGACGACATCCATGCCATCTAGACACTCTTTCCTGTTTATAGAGTCGCCCCAAATACTTACAGCCATAGATATATATAAAGGCTAGATGTCTCGTCTGCGTTGCCGGCGAACCGAGTCGAACGTCCGCACATGGCGGCCATCTTGCTACAGTCAACTCGCTCACCCAGAACATTGGGTTGGTGCTACGTGTACTTTTTAAATTACCATATCTTGCTCAATTTTCAACCAATTTTTAAACGGTTGGATTTTTTATCAACGTCAGAGATGTAGTTATGCCACTGCATACTTCTATTCTATTTTTCTTTTTAATTACATAATTACTCATAAGCATGCAGTGGCATAGCTTCATCTCTAACGTCGATAACAAACCAAACCGTTGAAAATTTGGTTGAAAATTGAGCAAGTTATGATTATTTAAAAAGTACATGTAGCACCTACCCAATGTTATGGGTGAGCGAGTTGACTGTAGCAAGATGGCCGCCACGTGCGGACGTTCTAGACTCCGCCGTAGGACATCGAGCCTTTATATATATATCTATGTTTACAGCAGCACAGACTCTACAAACACTGGCCCTTTCAATATACCATGGTGAATTTTTACAATAATAATGACAGACTCTTATTTACTGATTACACCGCATTTCTAACACAGCTACAACCACAACAACAACTAAATAGTGCATGAGTCTTGTGTGATGTCAAGCTAAAATAGGAATGGTAGGTTGACTAACACAGTTGTTTGACTAGCTTCTGTGTACTGTAGAGGCATATCTGAGAGCCTGGACTAAAAGAAACTTTTTTGTAAAGGCCTCATCAATGTTTTAGGAGTAGTCAAGAAACCCAAAGCGCTTTGAAGATCTCTGCCTCTTGTAAATAATCAAACTTAAGCTTCCTAAAAATATATCTGTTTTTTATCCGTCGTGTTTGCCAGGATCCTTTTAAAGGAAACTCAAAAAGTGCAGAGTCGGCAAACAGAAGTCTCAAGTCGAGGCTTATACCTCAATAAAAAAATTAATACTTTCTGAGCAATCTTGAATATGATTTTTTGATGAAACAATGAATTATGTGTCTTTTCTGGACTTTTTAAATACAGTTTTTGGAATGATAG
>NC_140364.1:12472500-12497500 GCF_054491055.1 Hypomesus nipponensis | reverse complement strand
AGGCGGGTGGGGTAGAAGAGAATGAGATGAGACGGTGAGACAGGGGGGTTAGCTGGCAGGAGCTGATGAGGTCCTGATCATCACTCCAACTCCTGTTGTCAGACCTGCAGCTCTCAGCCCTCATCACGGGTAATGGATTCCTCTGGCTACACTTAGCAGGAGTGCTAACCCTGACCTGCTACGCCTGAGGGATTTGTTAGCACAAAGCATGCGTCAGAATCAAAGCTGGCATGTTGTAGTGTGAAGCTTTACGTACGAGAAACAAGAAAGCTGTAAAGGAATGAAAGTCATGTGAAGGTTCATAGCATTGGGTGTGAATACTACGAAATGTAGTTGCTTCTGTAGTCCAAAAATCTGCATTAAATCGGACAAAAAGGTTGCGTTTAGGCCCCTGCTGTTGCCTCCTTGGGCTTATTAGGTGTTTATTGATTAGCCCTTGGGGCCCCTGTCTGTCCTTAAAAGATCATCTAGATTAGCACGGTGACGCTAACACAAATCCGGTTAGCATTCAGCTCCCTCGTGCCCTAAATGCAAAAGATAACATAGCCTTAGCATAGCCCTTTGTCTGCGAACAGCAGATCAATTAGCATCCACGCTAATCCAGATCATGTTTAGAGACAGGAGCAAGGCGTTCACAGAAGTTTGAGATGCCAGCAAGGGCCCCACAGAGCTTGTCCGTTGGGAGCTAAGTGTTGATCAATGTAGGGAAGGAGGGAGGAGGGAGGAGGAGAGTAAAAACAGAGGAGGGAAAGGGCACGGCCATCGCTCTTCCTTGACGCGGAGAATCCGGATCCGCTCGGCTCCCAGGCTAAATTAAAACAACCGGCATCCCATTGATTCCAGCATTGACAGGGACCATACATCAGCCCCACAGCAAGAGAGAGGGAACCTGGAGCATGGAGAGAGAGGGAGGAGGAAGGACCCGGAGGAATGAAGGCAAGGTGTGAGTAAACCACAGAGAGAGGGAGACCAGGGAAAGAGAGAAGAGGACTAGAGGGAAGAAAAAGAGAACGAATCATGAAAGAACGAATGAGAGAAAAGAAAGAAAAAAACAGACAGTGGGAGAGGTATGCAATGTGGGAAGAAACCAGAGAAAAGAGACGATAGGAGATTTAAGGTAAATCTGATCTGGAATTGAAAACAAGGTGGAGAAAAGAACAGAAGAAAATGGTATCTCTTGGCAGGTCAGTGTATTGACTTTGCTTGGCTGAGATTAACTCAGAGGTACAGCGTGAAAGATACAGAGATCAGAACAAGTACCTTGTACCTTGAATGCCTGATTTTATTTTGGGAAAGATGTTGAACAGGGTAGACAATGAAGAGAAGGATCAGAAAGGTGAGAGGATGAGAGGAGAGCAGACTGGAGGAGATAATTGTAGATTGTTCCTGAATTAAACTCCCATTAAGCCTTCTATAGATATACTTCTCTCTCCCTCACCCTCTCTTTCTCTCTGTCTGTGGGTGGAATCTCTCAGATTTTTCCTTTCTCCATGCTTCCATAAGGTCTTTGAAGAACAGAGGTATATTCCTGATTGCCAAGTAATGATCCAGTGATTTAAACCAATCATAGCTCTCTGTGATAAAGCTTTCTGATTGGACGCAATCAGCTACAAGGGTTTCTGGCAGCCAGGATGGAGGGAGTATCCATCGCACACTCGGGCTCACCCATACTCCCACATCATTTGAGATTTTCACATTTGCCTCATGAACTCTGCAGCTTTCACCCAGCGAGAAATAGTTACATCAGCATTATAAATATGCATGGACACTTAACTCCAAGACACACAGGCACACAAACACATAAACACACTTTTGAAGGCTTAAAACTAATGTGTTATTTAGTTCATTATCAGCGTTCAGTCTCAGAAAAAATAACAAACACACAAAAAACACAAACATAGATGGGGAGGGGGTAAGTCTATAGAAAGACACTCCCTCTCTCTCCCACAGGCAGAATACAGTAGACTAACAGACAGGTGCATGCACTCAGACACACTCGTAACCAGAAATGGTTGACAGAGTTCCTGTTCTGTAGCCCCTGGAAGGCTGTGCCATGTGGAGACATCGACAGGAAACACAGGTGGATCTTGCTATTCTCACATCTCCACCTCCAATTATTTAGAACAAGCCTTGTTTGAGTGACAATTGCCCTCTGGGTGGAGAAGTGTGTGTGTGTGTGTGTGCTGTACATGTGATATCTGTTGTGAGGAATGGGGTATGTAAGGGGTATTCTCTGATGAATAATGTATTGGTGCAAACACTGGTGCCAAGTCCCACAGTGCACACACACAAACACACACACGCTCCAACCAATCTCTCTCTTTCACTCCCTCTCCATCTTCATCCACGCGCTCACACCATCCTTTTACTGCTATGTCTCTTTCTGTGTTTCCAGTTACCCTGACTCCCTCTCTTCATCTAAATCTCCCTCTCTCCCCCTCGTTCCAGCCCTTTCCCTCCCTCCCTCCCTCTCTCCCTCCATGCTCCCATCTCCCTATCTGCTCCCATCTCTCTCTCTCTCTCTCTCTCTCTCTCTCTCTCTCTCTCTCTCTCTCTCTCCCTCCCTCTCCCTCCGTCTCTCCTCAGCTCCTCTGCTCCACTCCTTCATCTCTCTCATCTCCAGATCTGCCCATGTCATCACAGCCCGTCACTTTGGGCCATGCTTCTCCGTCCCTCCTTTTCGCCCCCACACCCAAGTCTCTCTTTATCTCTCGTTCTCTTTTTCTCTCTCTATCTCTCTCTGTCTCTCCCTCTCCCTCTCTCTCTCTGTCTCCCTCTCTGTCTGTGTCTCTCTCAGAAGATGCAGTGGGTCCTAAAGGATTACCCCTCGCCAGAACTCATCTGCATCGAGAGCACTGTTCTTCACGTGGGATACAACAGGCCAGAGAAAAAGTGAATTCCCCACCCAAGAGACATGTTTATGGAAGCTCCTGTGGAAAGCTTCAAATACAAGCTGAGGGTGTCACGGCAAATGGCGTACACAGGAACATCAAAGACACAATACAGCGTGACACCAGCTGCCATATAGGAGAGCACAACCATGCATGGGTGCACACACAAGGTGCACTACATCAATATTTGCTGAAGAGTTATTTTTTCTTTCCCTCTGTCTCACTTGCTTGTCATGTCTGAGATTAGGTCCCATGTTAAATATGCAGGGCGTGTGTCTCACAATGTGTGGGTGGGTGTGCGCGCGCGTGTTTGTGTGAGACAACTTCCTTTATAAAACATGATTTTGACTTGTTCAATCATTTACGGGGCCAGATGGTTTTGATGCCGGCAAACAGGGAAGTCTTCCTTGGCTCTGGACTCTACTGGGTCTAACTCTCACTTTGGTTTTCCAGACACATCTGATCAATCTATTGTTTTTCACCCGCTTCAACCCTCACCTTTTGCCTTGTTGCATTATTTACTGAATTAGGGTACTGAATTATTTACTGGGCCCTTGCGTATTAAAAGGAATCCTCTGTTGAACCAATGGTCTGCACTTTCCTAAACAACACATGACCCCTTCTTCTAACCCTGCTACTGACATCTAAACGTGTGTTTGGATGTCAAGGCAAAGACGCAGGTCAGAGCAGAGACTTACATTTTCATTTAGCAGATGCTCATATCCAGAGCGACTCACAGTAAGTACAGGGACATTTCCCCTGACGCAAGTAGGGTGAAGTGCTTTGCCCAAGCACACAACGTCATTTGGCACGGCCAGGAATTGAACTGGCAACCTTCTGATTACTAGCCTTATTCCCTAACCGCTCAGCCACCTGACTTCTGCAACACGGGATGGCTGGTCCACGCTCCCATTCCTGTGCGTGCGTGTGAGGGACTTTGTGTGATGTCAAAAGAAGTACGATAATAAAGGAGTCAATAGTCCGTTTCTAGATAGACACCACTCGATTCCTCCCTATGCGTGTGTGTGTAGTGTGCGTGTGTGTGTGTGTCTGTGTGTGTGTATTTGTCCAGCTGCTCTCCTCGCCATTTCGGCCAAGGTGGTCATTAGTGAGCAGTAGAGGCTGACACACACCAGCTGGATACACACACACCTCCACTGAGAGAGGGAGGGAGGGAGGGAGTAGGGGAGGGAGGGAGGGAGGGAGGGAGGGAGGGAGGGAGGGAGGGAGGGAGGGAGGGAGGGAGGGAGGGAGGGAGGGAGGGAGGGAGGGAGGGAGGGAGGGAGGGAGGGAGGGAGGGAGGGAGGGAGGGAGGGAGGGAGGGAGGGAGGGAGGGAGGGAGGGAGGGAGGGAGGGAGGGAGGGAGGGAGGGAGGGGCTAAGACAGAACAGCTCTCCAAACTGCATGTGTAAATGACATCAGCAATGTCACTTGCATCAAAAACACAAACACATCGACCTGATGTGTGTGTGTGAGCATGCTTGTGAGACATATTGAGGCTGTCAAATATGTCTGGCAGTCATTCTCTCTCTCTCTCTCTCTCTCTCTCTCTCTCTCTCTCTCTCTCTCTCTCTCTCTCTCTCTCTCTCTCTCTCTCTCTCTCTCTCTCTCTCTCTATCTATCTATCTCTCACACATACACACTCCTTCAGTCCCCTCACACATTCTGACACACATGCCTGCTCATGCACAGAAAAGAGATTATTCACAGGGACAAAGTCTGGCCTGAGAAAGAATATTATGCATGAGGAAAAAACTAAGTTTATTCATACCCCACACCCTGAATATGCCCCCATTCCCTCCCTCCTCCTTCACCCGTGCAAACCTTTTGTCCCTGCTACATCTTTCTCTTCCTCCGTCCCCTCATCCTCCTCTCATGTGCACCTAGCCACCCTTGTGACTAACTAGTCTGTTAACGGCTAGCACTAGCTATGAGCTTGTCAGTCAGCCCTGGTCTATGTAGGACAGCTAATTCATCATGGCTTGAAAGCGTACATACGGTTGGCGTAATTACCCCCCCAACGTAAACAAGACCCACTCACCGACTGATTTATGAGCGTGTCAGTCGAGTGGAAGCATGGAGGAGAGAAGTGAGGGGGGGGGGGAGGTGGGATTGGGTAATGAAAGGGATCTTCCCAGGTAATATGTAAAGAGATGTTCGAGAAGGACGGAGGGAGAATGGTGCTTAGGGGGGGAGGGAGAGAGAGATCTCAATGTTTTACATCTGACAAACGCGAGGCGTTGATAGGCAGACAGATCTGAGACCTCAGCCCCTTGAGGTGCTGGTGTTCGCTCTGCAGATGCTACGCCAACTCCATTTTTCACAGAGATCCGTCTTCAAAGAGTCGTGTGTAGATGCTTCTAGAACCCTTTAGGACCACTGAGTTGTCTCCAGTGTTGCCAGTTTAAAAATGCATGGCTGTCCGATTAGAGCCAGGCAGTAATGGTTGTATTGTGTGGTTGAAGGCCGACGAGAAAACTGGAGAGGAGATGAGAAACAGAGAGACAGAAGGGAGGAGCGAAACAATGAAAGATTGATGACAGCCCCTGAGACCAGTCGCATGGTTTATCTCCCTATTATCAACCAAATCGCTCCGTCTGAGATTCCGTACGAATCGCAGTGCCGAGGTAGTCCACTCTGTACGCAACACTGTCTGGGTAGTGTATCTCTTTTTCCCTCTCTCTCTCTCTCTCTCTCTCCCTCTCTCTCTCTCTCTCTCTCTCTCTCTCTCTCTCTCTCTCTCTCTCGCTCTCTCGCTCTCTCGCTCTCTCGCTCTCTCTATCTCTCTCGCTCTCGCTCTCTCTCGCTTCCTCTCCCCTTCTCATCTTCTTTCATTTTTCACTCTTCTCTTCCCATTCTCCCTCTCTCAGATCCCATCATCTAATCCATCACTCCTTCCGCCTAATTTCTCCATCTAGAACCGTCCCTGGTATTCTCTCCTCCGCCCTCGTGTCTGGCTCTCCTCCTTGTCCTCCCTTCCCTCCCCCCTCCCCCCTCCCCCCTCCCCCCTTCCATCCGTCCACCCTGTCTGTCGCTGTGGCACAGTCTTGGAGTCTCTCGTTCGCTCTCGTTTGCTTGTGTTGCCTGTGTTTTTTTTTTCTCTTCTTCTTTCCTTTTCCCCCAGCGTGCCCATATCTCTCCGTCTGCTCTGTGTACTTTGCAAGTGTTTCTAATCATTGGGAGTTCACCCTACACTCCCCCCCTCCCACGCACACACACACACATGATCATGTACACACACAAACACACACTTCCCCCACCCCCTGTTATCCCCTCAGAGGGAGCCAGGCACCCCGGGTGAACAGGTTAATGTTCTGGCAGTTTGAGATACGCTCCTGACATTTCAATCCGGCATCTGTTTTTATCGCTGCTGATTTAGGGAAGAGGTGGAGGGACAGAAGAAGGGGGGGGGAGGGGTTGAGGGGGGGGGGAGGGCAGGGGTAGGGGGGTAGTGTGGTAATCAAGGGCCCTGTGGTATATCTGCATGCGAGTGTTCGCGCGCTCGCGTCCGTGAGCCCTGTGAGAACAGCAGCGGGCCACACACTGCAGACCTGAATCTATAAATAGACGGATCCGTATGAGCACGTCGCCCCCACGTGGTGAGGAGAGGGAATGGCAGGCACATCTTTCTTTACTGCGGCAGTACAATCAATTAGCATACGGCAAGGCAAAAGAATAGACGTGATTGTGTACATGAAACCTGATTTTGTTATTTGACAAGGAGAGTTGTGTTGAGGTT
Source organism: Hypomesus nipponensis (assembly GCF_054491055.1). Lineage (NCBI taxonomy): Eukaryota > Metazoa > Chordata > Actinopteri > Osmeriformes > Osmeridae > Hypomesus > Hypomesus nipponensis. Next base: position 12,490,870 of record NC_140364.1, on the reverse strand, counting down.
GCAGTGAGAAGACTAAGACATGGTTGAGGCTGAGTGCATGAACGTCAATATACAACTCTAACGAGAGAGAGAGAGAGAGAGAGAGAGAGAGAGAGAGAGAGAGAGAGAGAGAGAGAGAGAGAGAGAGAGAGAGAGAGAGAGAGAGAGAGAGAGAGTGGGGGAGAAAGAGAGGGAGCACAAAATAACAGACAAGAAGTCCGAGAATGATGACACGGGGGATCTGACAGAGGGAGAGACCTCAAATAGCGAGAGAAGATAGAGAACATGAGCAAGAAAGAGAAAATGAGACAGCACTCAAGAGGATTTACAAAAGAGAGGGGACTAGTGAATGAGTAGAGAGAGAGAGAGAGAGAGAGAGAGAGAGAGAGAGAGAGAGAGAGAGAGAGAGAGAGAGAGAGAGAGAGAGAGAGAGAGAGAGAGAGAGAGAGAGAGAGAGAGAGAGAGAGAGAGAGAGAGAGAGAGAGAGAAAGAGAGAGAAAGAGAGAGAAAGAGAGAGAGGCTGGGAGACAGACACCAAGAGGGATAGACTGACAGAAAACATAGACTTCAGAGGGCAGAACGAGAGAGGGGGAAAACAGAGAGAGAGATATGAGGGAATAAGTAAGTGAATTAGAAGAGTTTTTGTGGATGAAGTGTGTTTGTATGTGTGAGAGTGTGTGTGTGTGAGAGAGAGAGAGTGTGTGTGTGTGTTTGAGAGTGTGTGTGTGTGAGCACGTCGGCAGGGGGAGTACTGCAATGCTGGGAGGTCTGCTGCTTTTCACATTTTATTTGATATGAATTCAATAAGCATGGCCGATCTCGCTGCCCCCGGTGTAATTACCGGGAGAACAACGGGGGCATTGTGCACGCCGCGGCCGCCTAAACGTTCCCCCGCTCTCTTCCAGGTCGCCACTGATCTTGTCGGAGAATGTCAATTATCGTCTCAAACGCCGGCTGCACAGGGAAGGAAGAGGAGAGAAAGGGAGGGAAGGAGGGGAGGAGGAAGAGAGAGACAGAGGGAGAGAGAGAGACATTAATAAAAAGGGATGAAGTATGGAGGAGAGCGGTGCAGACTGTAAAGCTGAAACAGGAGGAGGCACAGGGTTCTTCATGTTGCTGAATACTAATGCAGTGTCCTATATTGTTCCTGGTTATTAGACTGGAGCAGGGCCTGGTACCTGCATGTAAGGCCTCTACAGGGGTTCTGTACTGCACTTGTACTGTTATCTCCAACATGGAGTCCCAATTCATCTCAGTACTCTCAGCTGCATTGAGAAGAAGTAACTGGAGACATTCTCTGACACAAAATGGCCACCATGAATCGCCACAGGTCAATATGGCACACTGCTGTGTCATCAGGATTCAACTGCATGCATTCAGTCCAATCATGTTTACTCATGCATTCGGTCATTCATCCCCTCACCCAACACACAACTGGGCTACAGTAGCTACCCTTCATTCCTCCTCTCACCAGCTCTCCCTGTATTTCCATTGCCGATTATCCATGTGATATCCATCCAGAGTCCATTTAGTCTGTCTCTCCTCGTTCCATTCCTTCCGTCGACCCTCCCTACCCAATCTCTCGCCTCCACCCGAATCCCCCCCCTCCCACTCCCTCCCACCCCTCCACCCTCCCCAGTGAGTTTCAGAGGCAGAGGTCTTGTGTGATGTGCTCTCAGTACTAACAGCCTGGTAAACATCATGAAACATTTACATGGGGCTGAGACGCTGTCTCACTAATTCACACCGGCAAACCGGATACACACAGATGCTCCCAAAACACACCCCATCAGAGCTGTTTGTGTGTGTCGGTGTGACGGTGTGTGTGTGGTGGTGTGTGTGTGTGTGTCGGTGTGTGTGTGACAGTGTGTGTGTGACGGTGTGTGTGTCGGTGTGTGTGTGTCGGTGTGTGTGTGTGTCGGTGTGTGTGTGTCGGTGTGTGTGTCGGTATGTGTGTATGTGTGTGTAGAGAAAGGAGTGTCTGGGTCCCTCTCAAAGGCTTTTGGGTATAGTAAAGCTTAAAGTGGCATATTTGGGTGCATTACGGTTTTTGGCAAAGTGTGCAGTAGAGTGGTTTGGAGAGCAGAATAAGAAATCCGACTGTACTGGTGGAGCTGGTGGATTAAATCAGAGCCTTTTATGCAGAAATCTTCCTTCTCTACCCATATATGAGATGTATTTGATGTGTTGTCAAGTCAGTTGTGTTCCTTCTATGGACAGGGCTGTGAATAGAGTAACTTCAAGAGCTGCAGTAAGAGTGGGTGGTCATGTAGCGTGTTAGCTGTCAGTAAACAACATCCTCAGAGGTCATGTGACCTCCGTCTTTCTTCTTCTCTGGCTCTGACCCTCTCGCCCCCCCCCGTCCGTCCCCCCCCCCCCGTCCCCCCCGTCCCCTGTCTATCTTTAGATCTTCCTCTCTCTGTCTCTTTCTGTCCCTATTAAGCTCGTTCACACTCCAAGCTGAGATCACAAGCCTCTGTTATTCAAAAGCCCTTAAAATGCAAGCCGTCAATGTGCACAAGCATGAGTGCACTATCAGATATGTGAGTATAAGAGGACCCCCTAGGAGCTCAACCTCCCATGTGGGGTGCAATGAAATGTGTGTGTGTGTGTGTGTGTAATATCAAATGTGATCCGCATAGAACTTCTGTGCATGAGCCACTACAGAGTGAAGCGAGCATCATGCATAACATGAAGTTCTGTCAGGAGAACCTTCAGTCCGGCAATCTTCTCGTCATCAAAATCATCACACTTTTTTTTCACACACACAACACGACACAAGTTCTTAGATTTTTCGAACCTTAAAAAATTAAATAAAACTGAGCAGACAGATTCAAAACACAGATTTTAACCGCTCAAAACTTCCATCCACCCATCCACCCACCCACCCATCCATCCATCCATTGTCAACCACTTCTCTGGTGTCGGGTCAAGTGGGCAGGACCTCCAGCAGGGGGCCCCATACCTCCCTGTCCTGAGCCACATCGACCAGCTCTGACTGGGGGACCCCGAGGCCTTCCCAGGCCGGTGTGGAGTCTTCCTGAGGCTTCCTCCCCTCTGGATGTGCCTGTTACACTTCCCTAGGGAGGCGCCCTGGGGGCATCCTTACCAGGTGCCCAAACACCTCTGGCTCCTTTCAATGCAAAGGAGCAGCGGCTCTACTCTGAGCTCCTCACGGATGAATGAGCTCCTCACCCAGCCACCCTCCTGAGGAAACCCATTTTGGCCGCTTGCACTTGTTCCTTTCAAAACTTGTTTTTCAAAAAAGTTTTCGAAAATATTTTTTCTACCTTACGAAAAAAAATGTAAATCAAATCAAATCAAATCAAATTTATTTGTATAGCCCTTTTTACACGCAAGCATGTCACAGAGGGCTTCACATACGCCCATAGAACTGCCCCTCAACCAACCTAAACCCTCAAGGAAGACAAGGAAAAACTCCCAGAAAAACTCCCAACGGGAGAAAAAATGGAAGAAACCTTGGGAGGAGCAATTCAGAGAGGGATCCCCTCCTCCAGAGACGGTTGGCAAGAGAGAGGAGCAGAACACAAGCTAAACATAGTCATACAGTGTCAATGGGTTTTAAAACACCAAAAATCCATTGTTCGGCTTTATAGACGTTGGATGGGACCTGGAAACTCGCTGTTGACCGTCATGGAGGCTGGTTTCCGGTTGACGACCTGGTCCAGCGTTGGTAGACCGACGACCAGGCAGGTCCTGACAGCTCAGACCCCCCACACCACAAGGGATGTGTGGGGGGGACAGAGAGGAGAACAGGGATTAGAGAATGCCAGGAGCAGCTAACAGTTTCAGTCGTAATAGAATGAGATCCCCACCGGTCAAGTGTGGACTAGTGCAGCAATTTAACAAAGCTAAGAGGGTATGTGATGCAGCCCCACACACCAAGACAGCGACAGCCCCCCTTGGTTGGAACATGAAATCTGTTCCAGGGGAAACAACTCTAAAATAGGTTATATTTATACGAATAAGGATGAAAACAACCAGCCCCCCGTTGTCTCCAACTAGTAAACTATAACAATTAAAATATACAGCAACGGAACTATTACAGTAACAATATACAATAACAGGTTTACTTTATTTGTAGCATTTAAATGGGCAGTGTGAACATAAGCTAAAATTACAATTTAAAAGTTACATGTGATACACACATAGGCAAACGCACACCCCAGGTTTACATAGAAAGTACACACATTTAACAATCATAGGATTGACTAAACAGGAACGTTTTTAATCTAGTTTTAAATGTCGAAACAGTATCAGCCTCCCTAATTGAGACAGGTAATTTGTTCCAGAGAAGAGGTGCTCTATATGAGAACGCCCTACCTCCAGCAGTTTTTTTCTTAATTTTGGGTATTACCAGATAGCCGGCATCTTGAGATCTTAGAGTCCTTGCGGGGCAATAGGGTGCAAGGAGACCGGAGAGGTACAGTGGTGCCAATCCATGTAGAGATTTGTAAGTTAGTAGTAAAACTTTGAAATCAGCTCTGGCTTGGATAGGGAGCCAGTGTAAAGAGATAAGAGTAGATGTTATATGATCAAACTTTCTTGTTTTTGTCAATAGTCTAGCAGCAGCATTTTGTACCCGCTGTAAATTTTTCAAGTAGGTAATTGGGAGGCCAGAGAACAACACATTGCAGTAGTCCAATCGGGACGTAACAAAAGCATGTATTAGTTTTTCAGCATCATCCTTTGAGAGGAATTTTCGTATTTTGGCAATATTACGTAGATGGAAAAATGCAGTTCTGGTGATTTGTTTAATATGGTACTCAAACGAAAGGTCTGGGTCCAATGTGACTCCTAAATTTTTTACCAACTGGCTTTGAGATACTTTGACACCATCTAAGTTTAAGGTCAGATTGGATAAATTATTTCTGTATTTTTTAGGGCCGAAAATTTGAACCTCGGTTTTATCCGAATTAAGAAGAAGGAAATTTGCTGTCATCCAAGTTCTCAACCCGGAAACACATTTTTCCATAGCATGTGGAAATTCTCCAGGCTTTATGGACATGTATAGCTGAGTATCATCTGCATAACAGTGAAAATTTACCCCAGAGCTTCTAATTATGTTTCCTAAAGGCAACATATAGAGTGAAAATAACAGAGGGCCTAGAACTGAACCCTGTGGTACTCCGTATTTTACAGTAGTGCTCCTGGATGAGCAACCATCATAGTGGACATATTATTGACTCGTAACTTTCTTTTTTCCCAAAAATGATTTCAATCTTTACAAAAAACACAAAAAACACACACAACACAGCACAAAAAAAGTTTATAGTAAAAAAAAAAAAGTCCTCTGTACTTTGTACTTCCCATCTCTGCCTATAACTGGTATAATATGTGGAAACCTAGTGGAGCTTTTCCCAGAAGGAGCAGTGGCTACAGGCAGAACCTCCACCAGGCTTCTCACGCTGAGGACCACCCTTCCAATGCTGGGTAAGCCACCGCCACTTACCCAGAGATCAATGGTATACAGCTCCCTCATAGACAATCAATGGGCCCCTCTCTCCTCCCTCACCCCCTCGTTCTCGCTCTCCTTCCTCGTTATCTCTCTCCTCCCTTGTTCTCTCTCTCTCTTTACTCCCTCAATCTCTCTCTCTCCTCCGTCAGCCCCTCCGTCTCTTCCTCGTTCTCCAGGGGAGTCTCATTGATTTGATGGTGGCAGTGATACAGAGCAGGTCTTCTCTGAGGGTGTTAAGAAGTTAACTCGGTTTCCTGAGGGGTCCCAGATGACGAGGGAGAGCAGAAGAGAGGGGTAGAATCTTCCAGTAGTAGTAGATTACCGTGTCTAATGAGAAGGTCTCGTCCCACTGGTGCGCTCATACATCATACATGTAAGGTGTTTAATTATTCTCATTACATCTTGATGTGTCCTTGTTGTTGGCTCTGTCAGCTCAGATCATCAAAGGAATACATCCCAGACTCTTGTCACCAGTTGCTTCTACTGTTACACTATTGTATGGATCCAGGGCTTGGTGTATCGTGTCAGAAATGTATACCGTATGGATGTTTAAGACATCTGCAAGAGCGTTTGTTTGTCTGTGAAGTATGTTTGTATATTAGTTTAGGGAATGTCTTCTATTTATACAATATTGTATGGATTAAAGGCTTGGAAATAACATTTTGGAAATTTATCATCTGGGTGTGCTTTTAAAGACACCTAAAAGAGCATTTATTTGTCTCTGAATGTGTGTATATAAATATGGATATTTAGTATATGTCTAAGTAGTGTCTTGGAGTTGATACTGTACCTGTGTTTACTGTGTTTTGGCCTCCATCCAGCTCTGGCAACATGGCATTCTGCCACACTGAGCTGATATATTTATTCCTTCGACGATTCCTCGCCACGGACGGCAAGGGCTGAGGCTAGCCTGTACGCCGCAGGGCTTTGCTAATCTAAACTAATTGAGAAAGGCGCTGGAGCGTGTCAGAGTGTGTGTGAAAGGGGGAGAGAGATGTGGTGTGTATGCACAGATCAGACAGGAGCTCAAATGAAAGGCAACATCTTCCGTGCTACCTGGCTAGCGCTTCGCGACGCATCACAGGCAGCGCAGGTTACCTCAACCTTAGTTGAGGTAAGCAAATGTTCCTTTTGACTATAAGGTTATAATTCAGCATTCAACCAATCACTTTTCTAAAACTCTTCTACATATATTTTTTTTATTACACTAGCCTACTTCATTTGACATAAAAGGCCACACACTATGTGCTCATCCAAGGGATGTTTAGGTTGTCATGTAACTTCCTTAGCGAAGGGCACATGCAAACCGCAGACATCCACACATCTGCTGTGAGGTCATCCGCGCACTCCCGTCACCTGCTTGGCGAGCAGATGTGGTCTTCCTCGCGCCGTCTCAGGAAGAGTGTTGTGGGGAATGCTTAAGGTCACGTAGCGAGGCTGGCATCTGAGCCCTATGTTAATAAGGTAACTCTCATTAGCAGTGCCAGTGCTCCTTTTCACGAGTCTTCTAAACTCCCGCCTCGCTTCGTTTACCTGGCGGACACTACGATTAGACTAAAAGCTTCGGACTTTGTCTCATTTACATTTTCTCGGGCATGTAAATGAAGAACGAGCCGCTCTGAGATCTTTTTATACACACACCTTTAGGACTTGCTCAGTGGTCATAAATAGTGTTATACTGTGTGTGTGTGTGTGTGTGTGTGTGTGTGTGTGTGTGTGTGTGTGTGTGTGCGTGTGTGTGTGTGTGTGCTTGAGTGTGTGGTACAGAAGGTTTTGTCATTATTGATGGGCCTATTCCATTAGACGGTTATTGTGTGTGAGTGGAGAGGATATGGAAGACATATGGCAGACATAGCTCTGAGGATGTGACTGAGACATGCTCGTATCGATTTGGCAATGAACGCTATGTGTGTGTGTGGTGTGTGTGTGTGTGTGCTTGTGTGGGGATAAAGGGAGGTATCATATTTATTCAGTTAGACACTTGCTGTGTTTTTCATGTGTTTTATGGCATACAGTAATTCACCACAGGACATTACAGGGCACACAAACCGCCTGTATTTCCTTGTTGGATTATTTCATTGACGCTAATCCAATTTATCAGTGTTTGTGAGTATCTTGGTGAATTATAGCAAGTGTTTACTTGCTATGATTCAGTGTTTGTGTGTGTCTAAACGTTCACTGTGTGTGTGCATCAGTGTGTGTGCTCATAAGTGACTTCTGTTTGTGCTAACCTCACACCTGCTATAAACACATACCTCTGGTAAACAGAATGTGATGACTCGGATGCCCTAAACAGCAATACGTATTCCAGATGCGTCTTGGTAATTTGGTAAAGTGCAGTTTTGCATTTCAAAACAGATTGAACGCCCATGCCGCCCCCGGCCAATTAGCAGATAGCGTGAACACAGTGACCTTGGCCAAGTCTTGACGCTGCCTTGCCGCTAAGCTGACAAACACGCTGACAGTCTTTGGCATGGTTTCAGTCAGGTATGATTCTGTTTTCTAGATGCTTCTGTGCTGTGAGAGAGGACCTGTGTGGTTGGTCTGCGCAGGGGCTGGATGGTTGTGGAGCGGTTTCGTAATGTGTCTGCAGGCAGAGGCTTGTCACCCTGGACCACAGGCTGTGCAGGTGTGCCCAGATGAGTCTAGGAAATGTCACAGCATCAGACTCAATGTCACACAGACACACACAAACACACAAAGTCCTAATAATAGGAAAGAGAGAAAACAGACAGGAGAGATGAGTGAAAGAGAGCCCACGTGACAGGGAGGGGAGGGATGTGAGAGAGGGGAGCAGAGAGGTGGAGGGGGGGGGGGGCGCACAGGAACGGCATGCTGTCTGTTTTACATTTCATGAGCAAAATGCATCTGGCAAGCGAGAAGCCGAGATTACCGTTCGCGGTACATGTTTGGAACGTGACCAGGAAAAGACGTGCGAGCCGAGAGAGAGAGGACACACACACATGAACACACTCACACACGTAAACACACACACACACACATGCACTCGAGGCCTTCTAAACGTGGCTGTCGTGTGGCTCCTCCTCCTCTTCTGTGACTCCTCCTCTCCAGTTCCAAAGCCAACCGGGTGGTGCTGTGTTCCAGACGCTTGTGGAAACCAAGCCAGCAGCTCCCCTCTCCTCCCATCAGCCTTGTCAGCATATTCCAACCCCCCCCCCTCTAGTCTGCCCCTCTCTCCATGATGGAAAGAATGAGTTAAAGAGGAGGGGGAGACAAAAAAGAGAGACTGCTGCTGTTGGGATATGTGTCAGTTGGCCCCCTATTCTCTTAGTCAGAGCTGGATGTGGCAGTCGTTTCTCTCTCTCTCCCTCTCTCTGTATCCATGCGGTGTCTCTCTCTCTCCCTCTCTGTATCCATGTGGTGTCTCTCTCTCTCCCTCTCTCTGTATCCATGCGGTGTCTCTCTCTCTCCCTCTCTCTGTATCCATGTGGTGTCTCTCTCTCTCCCTCTCTCTGTATCTATGTGGTGTTTCTCTCTCTCTCCCTCTCTCTGTGTCCATGTATCTTTTCCTGAGTCATTGTGTTTCTACAGAGTGTGTGCCCGTCAGCCACTCCCTCTGTTCTCTGTCCTGTCTCGCCATGTTTCAGCAGATCCATGAAAGTGGTAGTTCTGTTCCAAATGTGTGTGTGTGTGTGTGTGTGTGTGTGAACAACCAGCCGTATGTGTAAGCACAAATTGTGTGTGTGTGTGCAAGACCAGTAGTATTGTACGTGTATAGGACAATTGTGTGTGTGTCTGTGGGGGACATATAGCACGTGTGTGTGCCCTTAAGCTACGTTGCTGCAGTAGCAGCTACTTTGGCTCTGTGCAAGCCTGTTACTTTATTATTTGCTTGACTGGTACAATCACACTTAGGCCACACACACTGAGAGAAGACACACACACACACCGTGTGCTACCACACACACGGTTGTCCACCCACACACAGAACACACGTACCACACACACACACACACACACACACACGCACACACAGTCAGTCAGTCAGTCAAGCCTCAACATAGAATTAACTCAATTTACTCATGTATACAAATACTATCTAGAGTCTTTGTTGCTCGTTACCTGCAGTGTGTGTCTGTGTGTGTGTTAAAGAGAGAGAAGGGAAGACAAGGTAAGTGACTGTATATAAATAGAATATACTGCATCTGTGCTTGATTGATTGCTCGTCTGTCTGTATATTTTTACTCATTCATAGTTTATCAATCGAACAAGAGGGTTCCAGACACTATAGAAGGGTCCTTTTACTGTTGTAAATAGTTCTATTTGGCACCCCTTATTTTCTTAGAGTGCACTCAGCCCTGAAATGGAATCCTCTTGTGATTGAATGGATGAAAGACACAAGGATAGCTCACATAGCCCTGCAGAACATAGAGAGAGTGTGTGTGTGTGTGTGTGTTCAACCCACGCACACGTGCATGCGCGTGCACGCAAACACACATGAGCAAGGGTTCACTAACCGTGTCTCTCACTTGAACTCACCAGGGGCAATCAGGAAGAGAAAGGTTACTGCTTTGCTGGCCTCTCTCTCTTTCCCTGCCCTCCCCTATGCTCTCTCTCTCTAAGGAGTCTCCCTGTGTCCCCCCTCCTCCTCCTCTCTCCATCCATCGATGCCCTGGCATTCCCCCATCCCTCATCCTCTTAGGAGAGCAGGGGAGCATACAGTGGAAATAACCAAGCCGATAAAGACACTGCCAGGACCCATCCCCTCCTCCCGCCTCGCACACTTACTGGAGGGAGGGAGGGAGGGAGGGAGGGAGGGAGGGAGGGAGGGAGGGAGGGAGGGAGGGAGGGAGGGAGGGAGGGAGGGAGGGAGGGAGGGAGGGAGGGAGGGAGGGAGGGAGGGAGGGAGGGAGGGAGGGAGGGAGGGAGGGAGGGAGGGAGGGAGGGAGGGAGGGAGGGAAAGTAGGATTTATAGTCCGTGGAAAAAGGGTGTGGCAGGGACGAAGAGACAGGAAAAGCAGGACTGAACGATGAGGAGGGAGTGATGGAATAAAGAGAGAGAGAGAAAGGAATGGAACACGGAAGATACGGGACACATGCGTGCACATGCATATGCATAAGCAAAACTACACACAGGCATACCCGCGCTAACCAAGCCTCTCGCGTCCTGTTGACTGTCATGCTGCGTGTCCTGTTGTAGAGTGCCCCCTAGAGGACAGCTCCACAGGTGCGACTCCCCCGGCATCACAAAGGAGAGTCTTCATTTGTGTTGTTTTTAAGTTCAGGAACATAACAGACAGCTGGAGCATTGTGACACAGGGGTAATCAAGTAGGTTATACCCTTGAACTTAAGATTGTTGAACCGCTTCAAAAAAACGAAACCCTGTTAGCGGTCCACCTCCCTGAAATTGCCTAGCGAGCGCTGGCAGAATGCCAAGCCCTCCCGCTCTGCTTAGCTGTTCCTTAGTGTCAATAAAGGACAAGAACATATTCTATCTCTCTCACGCACACATCGTTTGACGTGTCAAACCCAGTCCAGATGACCATAAAAAAATTCATTTCCCTGATCAGTGTGAATAGTACAGATTTTTTTATGTGTCATATCATTTAATGTTGATACTTAAGAGTGAAGCAGGTTTTGAATCAGTGCCAGAATTTCCTGTCCCGAGGCCACAGGCTTTATGATAATGTCTAAACTATCAATCTTCTCTTCCAATCTTTTATTTTTGTATCATTGTTTGTTTTTATGACTGCATGTGTTACATTGCCATCAAACGCTACTTCAAGACAACGACAGTTTACCTGTATGTGAAATATCTCTGTGCAGAAAGGTTATGTGTGTGTGTGTGGGTCTGCGCTCAAGCTCGTGTGCTCATGTACAACGTAGGAAAATGTGAGGAAAGAGAAAGAAGGAAGGAGGGAGGGAGAGAGAAATTAGGATTAAAAGAGACACGTGGCCCTATTCCATCAGGGCGAGAGCTGGATGAATTAGAGGAGAAGAATGAGATTCCTGTAGGAGAGTCTCAGGAGAGTCCTGACACACGCATTCTCTCATCCATTATACAGAAAGCTCTCCCATGTAATTGCATCTTTCTTGTCATTCCTCTCTGTCTCTTTCTCTCTCTCTCTCTCGCTCTCTGTCGCTCTCTGTCTCTCTCTCTCTCTCTCTGTCGCTCTCTCTCTCTCTCTCTCGCTCTCTGTCGCTCTCTCTCTCTCGCTCTCTGTCGCTCTCTGTCTCTCTCTCTCTCTCTCTGTCGCTCTCTCTCTCTCTCTCTTTATCTCTCTCTGTGTCCTCCTGTCTCAGTATCTCAGCATCTCAATCCATTCTCTGATCCTTTCACACCCATTGACTCTCTTTGATTCTTTCTCTTTCTCTAGAAAAACCCAACAGTTTGTTTGTTTCTCCAGCTGGAGTTTGGTTTACACTGACTTGAACAAAATACATTGGATCTGGGTTTTATCCATTCACTGGGGCAAACTATTCATTCAGCTCACACACACACGGCTCCAGATGTCTCTGAGACATCCGCCGTCTGTTCTTTCCGTTCCTGTCTCTGATGGGGCCAAGGCTCATGGGTCAGCGATGTCACATCCAGGTTGGGCTAAAGGTCAAAGTTCATCACCTACAACAAGGTTACTGGCAGCTGCCAGAGTCATTGGCCCTTTCAGAGCTCTGCTCCTGAAAGGCAAGCAGCTCATCTGGGATAAAGCGATGTTCTGTCCAGTTACTCTAACCCGGCCTGTTTGTGTTGAAAACACACACACACACATATAACCTACTTACAGAACTAGCTTTACAGTCCGTGTAAAGTATTTTTGGAAGAGGAAGCCAAAAAAACTTAGCACGCATTAACATTTTACTCAACATTTGTTTATATTTCTAGTCAATAAAAGCTTAATTCATGCGGTAAGATGATTGTTTTAACGGTTAAGTGCAGGTCTGAGGGCGGTTATTGATTGCAGGCCGTAAAGCCGGTGATAAAGATTGAACGTCGTAAACCAAGCCGTCAATCAACGGATAAACGCAAAAGCCTGGATAGAGTGCATTTACATTGAGGTATTTACAATGGTTGCTTTTTTACTCGGGCGTTACATGCGCATAAGAATAGGAAAATCAAAATGCAGCAAATTGAACCGCACAGTATTAGGTTGCGATTATTCGTGTGACCAAAAACTGACCCCAGGAAAGAAGTTAAACCATATCTCCTGGAATCCAACGACGATGAATCAAACAAGCTGGAGGAAGAGACCGAGGGAAGGAGGGGGAAGGGGTTATGGACGACTAGAGACGCCAGAGGCTCATTTTCCAGTGCTGTGCTGGACCAGGTGATGTCACTACACGTTTAGCTGGAGGAACTCCCAGAAAGAGAGTGAGAGAGAAAGAGGAGGAAAACTTTTCCGAACAACTGCGAGGGGAGGGGAGAGAAGTTGGACATGAAAAGATTGGCAGTAACTTTTTCTTTCCCCCCGTAAGAAGCCTCACGAAACAATACTCAAGGAGCAATACTGTGGATTACAACTACGCAGTAAGGACATCAAATAATTGCACACCTCTGCTCGGATACTCCATTTGGATTAATGTGGTCGTAATTTAGTGGATCTATCAATAAGGTATGCAGGACTATTGATTACATTCGAGTTGAAGGATAACAATGAGCCCAACCCATATTTTATGCTTTATGAAGGGTGAAGTGCTTCTTTCTCAATGAATAATGCCTTATTGATTGATGTAGTTACCTTTGCAACCCGTGCAACGGCATAGCTGGAAGGCGGCCTGTGCCCTTGTCAGTGTCTTTCTCTGCGTCTATTACTTTCGCTTGTTCTGTCTTCATATGCTCCGCAGCCTACTGTTAAGATTTCGGGTAATGCGCAAAATACCCCAAAACCTCTAACCGGTCATCTCTGCTCGATTATTAGAGAAGATGAGTGTACCATCTTAATTAATCTTAGCATATTAATACTTTACTGAAGAGAGGATGGTTGGGTAGTTGTCGAGAGTTCAGTTTCCCTGGTCACAGCTGGTAAACTCGTTTGGTGTAGTTTCAAACGTCTACAGCCATCCATCGCATTGACCCTAGAGAGATTGGGGGGGGGGGGGGGGGGGACATCCGGAAACTAGCGGTTTACTTAAGTGTAATGTGATACGGTAAGTCCGCCATGAGCTTTGTGGAGACTGTTATTGTTGTCCTCGATCTACAGGCCTTCAAGGTGTTTCTGGGCCGTGTTGGTTGCTTTGCAATGGTCCGTTACTGACTTCAAACAGGAGGTAGCGGTCTCCCTGAGGCAGATGCACAGTAAAACACATTTTATATGCACCAGTTACTTAGCCCCACTCTGTGTATTCCGTATGCTATTTTAACATATTTGTCGGTGTGGCCTAACCCTTTAGACAGTGTAAATTCGAAGATTATTTAGCTTCACTTGTTGGCATGGCAATCGGTTGACAGCTCCTGAGCCAAACCCTGCCAGGTCTGAGCTGTGAGGATAGATACAGAATGTCAAATACATCAAACCAATAAACGGAATAACCTTGCCTGCTAGCGAAGGTGTAGGCTATTGCTAAGGCAACGTTCCAGTCATTTAATGCAGTGCGATGATGTGCAGTATTCTTATTCATGAGCATAGCCCAGTCCACGAGTCAAAACGTGTCCTTGTTTGCGTGTTAGTTTTTTTTTACGAGACATAGGCCTTCTTTAAATCCTCTCCAATGAGGGAAGTTGGCTTCAATTGAGGTCAGCGGATATCTAAAGTAACTATTGTAGCCCTCAAGGCAATGTTGAGTTAATCTTTGTTCCATATTCCAGGTTGGAACAAGTCTGCAATGCATACAATTAGTAACTGCAGGGCCTTGCTGGGATCCACGCGTGTTGTACAAAACCACACACGCACGTTTTACAAGGTCTCTGCACGTGCACAGGCGTGTGTGCGCCCCCCCCACACACACACACACACACACACAACTTCAATTCTTCACTTGTTTTTGCTCATGTTCCCACTGTGAAGTTTCAACGTCAGGGTCACAACCCTTTCAAAATGATTTTCCTTGTTGATTCCCAGCCTTGCTCCCAAAGCCACTCCTTGTCTGAGAACGAGAGAAAGCCCTGATTGAGCTGCCAGTCTGCAAAGAGGGACTAGCTGCGTGAGTGACAGAAGTTACCCAGTCTGAAAAGCAGCTCCAACTTCCAACTCTGATAACGCTCAGCCACGGAACACAAGCGCTTAACCGTCACATTCGTTTGTCACTGTAACACAAAGCCGTGGATAACCAGGGTGTCAGCATGGCTTTGGGCTTTGGTGTGTGGATAATCCAATGCTGTCAGTGTCCTTTAACTAACTCCAACACAACTTAATCAAAGGGACCCTTGTGTCATTTTAAATTATATTAATTGGAGGCTCGGCGTGCCCCACGACAATAACGCAGGCGCTGGTTGGGCCGCGGTCTCACTGGCTGTCTGAAATCAGGCAGAAGCAGACGAACACAGAGTGTCTGGTGACCATGATGGGCAGCATCAGACAGGAGGGGGACGTGATGGATGGAGTGTGATTATGATGAGGATAAGGATGATGACGAAGGGAACGATGCAGGCCATTCTGTACCTGGTGAAGGTGAGCGATCCAATCATGAGAAGGAGGGGTATCGAGATTATGAGGGTGATAGATGCGCCGATGATCATTAAGATGGAAATTTGAGCAAGTGATGGATGATGTTAGCAATGTTGTCAAGTATTCATGAATCCCCACACGATCACTATAGGGCCCATCTCTCTCTCTCTATCAGTCTCACTCTCTCTTTCCCCTTCTCTCTCTCTTTCCCTCCCCCCTCCTCTGGGCATGTGTTGGGTTGACATACATAGCAACCCCCCCCCCCCCTCCCTCACACACACCCTCCCCTCAGTCCTCTGCAGTGCCTCTCCAGACAGTGACCCTAGTGCCTCATCTGAACCACAAACCCGGGAACCGGGCCAACCAGAACCAGCACTTCAGCTCTGCTATCTGCTGCTGCAAGCTGGGAGGCCATTTCCCCACCGCGCATGAACGAGCGTAGGCAAGATGGAAAAACAGAGAACGAGAGTAAGGCAGATGGAGAGACGGATCGTATAATCACACAGTCGCACAAACATTACCTTTTCACATCCTCTCTCTCAAACACCCACATTCACAATTTAACATTTTTGGGGCAACGCCAAATGATATAATGGGCTGTAATTTGGACCATAGCTCTGCCTGTGTCTCTGAGCCTTGTGTGGATCCTGCTCTTTGCGCTGATGACCTCTGACCTCCAGCTCTTATGACTGTAATCACACAGCCTCGAGCCCGCCACAGCGGCTGCTGCCACTGTCTGTTGCACGTGTGTTTGTCTGTTGACTATTAATAAAGCTTAGGATCTTTGAAAACACATTCTTGGCTTACATGACTCTCATACATGCAATGGTACGGTTATTCCTCTTCTCTTGTGGTAAACCTCCTGGGTGATAGGGGGCGTTTTGGGGAACCCTGACACGTACTGTAGTAGAGGACAGGTACTGTGTGTCCCAGTGCATTGTGGGTAAGTCTCTCTGGACATCCTTGAGAGCCTGGAGGGAATCCCTCCACCTGTAAACATACCAGAGGAATGTAGTCAAATGACCTGGCGGGTCAAGGTCAGTCAGAATGTGTCTGTGTGTGTTGGTTGTTTTGGCCACGTGTAACCATCTGGATGTTGAATGCAACATAGTTGCTCTCTTAGTACTTTAATACTTTCCAGATGTGTTTGTGTGTGTGTCAGTTGCTCTGTATTTACGTGTAATGACCTGTTTGTGCCTGTGTCCTTTGTACTTTCATGTGTATTTGTGAATGTTTTTGTGTTTAGCTTTTAGACATGTGTTTTCACATACAGTATGTGTGTGTTTTTATGCATGCATGCCTGTGTGTGTGCGTGTGCGTGTGTGTGTGTGTGTGTGTGTGTGTGTGAGACGGGATGATGAGCCACATGGAGCAGCTCTCCTGGAGATGAGGACACTGTCTAATCCATGGACTGTTGCCATAGCAGCCTTTCAACCCCATAATTAACACAGCTCTTGTGCCTGGGACCAGATTCTAATCCCAGCAGTTAGCTGTGAATATGTTCTGCTTGAGTCCTTATCAGGAAGGGGGATAGTAGCTTCTGTAATGAGAGAGTGGTGTGACTGTTTGCCTATATAGATACATTGGTCAGTGATGATGTTCAAATACTGTATGCTCTCTCTCTTCTCTCTCTCTCTCTCCTCCCTCCTTTCTTCTCCCCAGGTAGCAGTAGAGGGTGTGTGCGTGCGTGTGTGAGTGAGTGCAGAGGTCTGAACCATGAGAGCTCCCGGCTACTTCCTGGTTCTCGTCTCTCTTGGCCTGGGATCATGTGACACGCCAGCATCATCATCATTGACGTCGCAAGGTGAGACACCTGACTTCTGCCTCTGTGCCTTTCTCTGTTGAAGAAGGCCCGACAATCCATACTCTTAGACTCTCTTCAGTTGTGGGAAGGTTCCAGGCTGTCATGGGCTACAGTTTTTCATGCAGGCTTCAGATGTGGTTGTGGGAGAGACAATGGTTTACACTGGTTGTAATTGCTGCCTTGACTTGATAGAGATTGTCACTATTGCTGTTGGTTGCTCTGTGGTCTTGCTGAGGTTGAGAGGCGTGTGTGTGTGTGTGTGCGCGTGCGCGTGTGTGTGTGTGTGTGTGAGAGAGTGAGCGAACCATGTGTGGTCATGTTTCTCACTTTAGTCCATCCATCACTCTCAGTTTACCAGGGCTTTGTGTGTGTGTCTGCATGAAGTTAACTGCAGGAGCAGAGAAAGTATGTGTGTGCTGTATCGTGTTATTCCATCTCACTCTTTATGGGCTGTCAAACTCTCATCAAACTCCTCCCACTGTCTGAGATCAAGTCTATAGTATTCGTGCAGAGGCACAGTAACCTCCAGAGCTGCTGGAGAGAGGGGGAGGCAGGCTCCCAGGAGGCCCAGAGACAGTGCTTCATTTGGGGCTGAGCCAGCTCGCTGTTCCCCGGAGACGTTGCTGGTGGGTGGAAGAAAGTGCTTTTACTCAAGTGGAGCTAAAGCACTTTGTCACGGTATACATTGTTAGTGTATGCTGCCCCCCCCCCCCCCCATTCATCTCTTTCCATACACACACACACACACTTACACACCTAACACACACGTCTGCCTTTCCCAACCAAACATCGAGTGCCAGCCTGCCAGGCTAGCTGACTGGGTGTAAACTCAAAATGTGTCTTTTCATCTTGTCCTTTCAGAAGACAGTCATATTCATATTACTGGTGTAGGCCTAGGCCCAGCTTGGTCATTTACATGACGTAGCATGTCGATAACCAAGTGTCACTCAGGCGTGCACACACAGCCCCTGCGTGTATACCTGCATACCTGCCAGGTGTGACGCTCTAGAACTACATTTAGATCAGTCCGTGGATTACGGGCACGCACACAAGTGCACTCAAACAAAGACAAGCGATCACGAACGTCTGTCGACAGTGGGGAATGAGTGACCTCATCCGTAAGTGTCTTTCAAGTCTTTCCACTCTTCACTGCTCTGCAATTTAATATTTGGAAAACAACCAGGAATGTTCTGTCTGTCCTATTTCTGCCTTCCCTCTCCCCCTCCCCCCTGTTCTCCCCTCTCTCTCTCTCTCTCTCTCTCTCTCTCTCTCTCTCTCTCTCTCTCCTTCACTCTTTCTCTCCCCCTCTTATGTCCTCTGTCTCTCCTTCTGTCTTTCTCTCACTCTCCCCCCTCTCTCTGTCCTTCACTCTAATTCGGTTCTCTGAGTTGTCATCTCACAGCTACAGTGATTCATATCCTTTCCTGTCTTGCATCTCTTGCATCTTAACTACATTTCCCAGCATGCCCATCTCACCCACAGTGAAGTGTGTGTCTCATAAGTGGCTCCAGAAGTGCTACTGGCAGAATCGACCATCCCTCTGA
>NC_140364.1:12420000-12467500 GCF_054491055.1 Hypomesus nipponensis | reverse complement strand
CTCTCTCTCTCTCTCTCTCTCTCTCTCTCTCTCTCTCTCTCTCTCTCTGTCTCTGTCTCTGTCTCTGTCTCTGTCTCTGTCTCTGTCTCTGTCTCTGTCTCTCTCTCTCTCTCTCTCTCTCTCTCTCTCTCTCTCTCTGGGTGAAGGATTGATGTGTCTATTGGTTGAGGTGTGGGGGACAGAGAGGAGGAAAAAGTGGGCAAAGGGAATAGGGAATTATCAGTTCAACTGGGGGTGATGGGCGATTCCATCAGAGCTGTTCCCTCAGGGGTCGACGCAATAAGTGCTCCGTCAATCACAACACACTGGCCCCCTCCGCAGCTGCAGTCAGGAGAAGTCGGTGTGGCCTAATTGGAACGTAATGTTTGTTTTGTATCTCCCTCTAATTGACATCATTTATCCAACCCAGTCTGGAAGTGTGACAAGCAGATGATGCCGCAAATCTTTTCGCTAACGAGCTAGCCAAGGCTATCGCTGGGTGTGAAATCTGGAGATTACAGAAATGGTGGCTTTCAATGGTAGAGTAGAAAGCCAGACGGCATTTGGCGTCAAAATCGATTTTTGCAAACGGCCGTAACCACAACATCACAATACAGAATGTGGGCAAGGTTTACCATAGTTTGCCCCGGGTGCTTTTCCCTTCTCAAACCTCTCTCTTCCCATCTATCTCTTTCTCTGCCTTTGTCTCTTTCTCTAATGAGAGCAGCAGTAGCGTGTGTCTTCTGAGGATGGGAGGGCTGAATCGGTCTGCCTCGACACATTGATGTGTCATCCAACTTCTGTGTGTTTGTGTGCGTCTGTAGGAGCACATGTGTGTGGGAGCCAAAAGCTTATGAAACGCAGCTGTTTAAGTGTTTGTCTCTGTAAGTGCCCCTGTTCCTCTTCCACCCCCATCTACAGCTCCAAACCCATGTCCGTGGTCTCGTACCTCTGTTCATATTCTGACTCTCCTTCTCATCCTCCTGTCGTGGGCTCACTTTCTCTGGATTCAACCTCGAGTTTTTTAGTTCTAACCCTCCATGGTCTTTGTTTTGAAGCTATGCAGTGAAGAGAAATGCTGTTCTCTCCCTTGCCTCCTCCCTCTGTTATAAATCACTGTCACCCTTCTTTTGTGGGAGTGGGAAACCAGCTGCCAACACTCTGACTAGTGTGTGTGTGTGTGTGTGTGTTGTGTGTGTGTGTGCCCTTGACCTGAGACGAGCCAGCCAGATATTTGTCTGTGGAGGCACAGAGATGAGGAATGAGATGAGGTTGGATCTACTGCATCGCCCATAAAAATACATGTCAGAGGTTATTCTCAGCCTAAAACTCTGGTCACACACGTACACACACACACACACACTCACTCACTGTGGGTTTAACTGTGTCTCTCAGTCAGGTGTTCCCCCACGGTCTACCTGAGGAGTTTACTGTGGTCTTCACACTGGCTCTGAAGAAAAAAGCTTTGAGGGACAACATCTACCTGTTCCAGATATCTGATGAACGAGGATACCCCCAGGTACTCTCCGTCTCCCTCCACCGTCCTCCTCCTTCCTCCTCTCCTTCCACCTCTCCCTCCTGCTCTCCCTCCACCATCCATCTCCTTCCTCCTCTCCTTCCACCTCTCCCTTGTGCTCTCCTCCTGGTCTCCCTCCACCATCCATCTCCTCCTCCTCATCTCCCTCCTGTTCTCCCTCCACCATCCATCTCCTTCCTCCTCTCCTTCCACCTCTCCCTTGTGCTCTCCTCCTGGTCTCCCTCCACCATCCATCTCCTCCTCCTCTCCTCCTTTTCTCCTTCCTGCTCTCCCTCCACCATCCATCTCCCCCTCCCCTCCTCTCCTCCTCCGCCGCCCCCCCCTCTCTCACCCACCCACACACACCCTCTCTCTGTCTTTTTCATCCCCCCTTTCTCTCAATCACCCTCTCTCTCCCCGTTTGTCTCCTTCCCATCTCTTTTTCCCCCCACACCCTCCTCTCTCTCTCCCTCCAGTATCTGTCCCTCTTTCCTTGTCATCCCCTCCTTGTTCTCCTTCATTGTTATTCCTGTGTACTTTGTGATGGAGCGTTAGGATTCCTCGCGGTGCTGTAATCACTGCAGGCCTGCAGGCAGATTTAGATGTTTACAGTCCGTGTGATAAATGGAGGGCAGACTCTCATTAGAAATGATTCATTTGGCCGTGAGCGCTTGGCGTCATGGAGGCCAGTGGCCTCCTCACTACTCTACTTTTCATTGCACGCTGCGCCCTGCGTAGTTCTTGGTTTGACGGAAGAACAATGACTGAATTCTCTTCTTGCTGCCAGACACTCTAAGATCCAAGGAACGGCTTTGAAGTGACCAGCTGGCGATGACCCCGATGTCTCTCTCTCTCTCTCTCTCTCTCTCTCTCTCTCTCTCTCTCTCTCTCTCTCTCTCTCTCTCTCTCTCTCTCTCTCTCTCTCTCTCTCTCCTCTCTCTCTGTGTCTCCCTCGATTGGCTCTGTCTCTCTCTCACCCCTCCTCTTTATTTCTGTCTCTCTCTCTCCTCCTTCCTCTTTCGATCACATACCCTCCTCCTCTCCCCCTTTCTCTCTCCCTCCTCTTCCTCTCCCATCCTCTCACTCTCCCCCCTTCTCTCCCCCCCTCCCCAGTTCTCCCTGGATCTGAACGGCGCCGAGGGGACCCTGTCTCTGCGGGCGCCGGGGGCGGAGCCGGAGGGGGAGCCGGCGGGATGTGTGTTCAGCGGCGAGGGTGTGGAGTCCCTGCTGGACCTGCGCTGGCACAAGGTGGCGCTCAGCGTCCGGCGGGGGGCGGCGGCATTGCACGTCGACTGCGGCTCCATCCAGACCAAGCCCCTGGAGCCCCGCGGAGCTGTGCCCTCCGAGGGGCACACCCTGCTGGGCATCAGGGCCACGGACGCTGGGCCTGTGGAGGTGGGCATGGAGGAGGAGGAGGAGGAGAGGAAATTAAGTTTGGGATTGAGTGGTCAATGGGTTGCCAGGTCGGGGTTTTGGGTTGCCAGGTCGGGGTTTTGGGTTGCCAGGTCGTGGTTTTGGGTTGCCAGGTTCTGTGTTACAGAAACAGTATTGGACAGAGGATAGACCAGTCCTGTATAGCTGCAGCTGGCTGTGTTGGTGTATACATCATGTGTGTGTATGTGTACATTCAAAGTGCATTTGTGTGTGTGTGTGTGTGTGTGTGTGAGAGTGTGGGAACAGCAGGAGCAGCGTTCTCCAGGTAGACCGCCCTGTCCTTCCTGGTTCACTCATTCCCGATTAGAAAGGGAGATTGGTACCCTGGCTAGAAGGGCGAAGAGAGCCCATTAGCAATAAATACATCTACTAATCCAGCCCCTCCGCACAATGATCAATTAGCCGGGCCATTCAGGAAACACAAGGGCCTCATCCTGAGGGGGTGACTCATCATGGAACACGGGTTAAAGAAAGCTTTCCTCTGTATTTAAACCCTCTTTGTGTCTCTCCTTCTTTCTTTCCTACTCTTTTGCTCTCTCTCTCTCTCTCTCTCTCTCTCTCTCTCTCTCTCTCTCTCTCTCTCTCTCTCTCTCCTCCCTCTCTCTCTCTCTCTCTCTCTCCTTCCCTCCCTCCCTCTCTCCCTCTCTCTCTCCTTCCCTCCCTCTCTCTCTCTCTCTCTCTCTCCTTCCCTCCCTCTCCCTCTCTCTGCGTCAGATGGACCTCCAGCAGGTGATGGTGTACTGTGACCCGTCCCTGGCCATTCAGGAGGCCTGCTGTGAGATACCTGGAGCTCGGGTGAGAACGCCCCGGCAACCATCACACAACGTTTCTACAAAACACTCCATCACCGTGCCAACCATCCTTGTGTGTGCGAGGGAGGGAGGGGTGGGGGAAACTGTGTTCTTGCTTTATGTGTTTCTTATCAGACAAAAGCAAAAATCTAATGAAAATGGATTTATTGAAATGGGGCACAGCAGATGTCTATTTTCCTTTGGAATAAGAGGGAGTAAGAGAGAGAGGGGAGTGAGATAGATGGCACAGGTAAGTTCAGTGAGTACAGACAGTTCCAGGTTTATTTCTGAACTAAAGGTATTTTTGCGTTCAGCTTCCTGTCAGAACCCTCCAGGGCGTCTGCCGTTGTGTGCGCGTGTGCATGTGCACACAAAAAAAGGATGTTTGTTCCTCAGCCGTGTCGACAAACAGAAAACAAAGAGAAGATTCCCTCAGACCCACACTGCGTACAACACTCTGAAGGGCCTGTACCACACTCTAAAATAGATCAGATTGTTTAAGATTACACCACCCGTGCCTCACCCAACCCCCGCCTCACCCCCCCCCCCACACCCCACCCCCGAGCTTTGCTCTGAGGGGGCTCCAGGGCTCCCTGTAAGCAGTATTTAAATGAGAGAAGAGTTTTCTCCCTCAGAAACACACACACACACACCACCCCTCACACAGGTGTCTGAAAACCGACGTCAGCTCTCAGGAGAGCAGGAGTCAGGGAGTCAGATGGCTGAGCGGTGAGGGAGTCGGGTTAGTAATCAAACGGTTGTTGGATCGATTCCCCGCTGTGCAAAATGACGTTGTGTCTTTGGGCAAGGCACTTCACCCTACTTGCCTCGGGGGGGGGGAATGTCCCTGTATTTACTGTAAGTCGCTCTGGATAAGAGTGTCTGCTAAATGTAAATGTAATGTAGAGCAGGGAGATGAGAGGCGAGAGAGACTGTCAGTGCCGGTTTGGGTCAGATCATCAGAGATGATTGAGGAGGGTGTGTGTGTGTGTGTGTGTGGTGGGTTAAAATAATGATGTTGTTTGGGTCGACTTTGCCAGAAACATTCTTTTTCTTCCTCGCTTCTCGCAGTGCCCCCCTGATGCCCCCAAGAGCCGTCGGGCCGCGGAGAATGACCTAGTGGAGCTGAACCCCTTCAACCAGGTAACTCACACTCACTAACATTCACACACACACAGGACCAGACCAGTAAAAAAGAGTAAAATATCTCCCACAGGACAGGGTGTCCTGTATGATGTCACCTCTCCTCTGCCTCCTAATCTCTCTTCCTGCTCCTCTCCTGGAACACACCGTTTACTTCACACACACACACACACACACACTCCTGGCTTCGCATTCTCACTACCTCGTACACAGTCTACCACCAAGCAAAGAATGTGCTAATCACCCGGTGACCTTAACTTTACCTTCTTCTGGTGCTAACCGTTTTAGCCGCCTTCGGTTTAGTGGGTTATTAGAAACTCGGTTTTCCCAACCACCCACAGACAAAAGCACGTGCATGAATAGTGAAGTGAGTGCCATCTCCCTGTGTTGTCTCTTGGTTTCCCACAGTGTTGCAGTAAGGTTGTTTTAAAATGCTCTTTCATTCCAGGACAGCAGCACATGCTCTCTCTTTTCATCATTTATTTCTATCATCTCTCTTTAATCTATTTCCAATTATCCATTCATTAGGTCTGGAATTTGTCTCTCAGAGAGATGGGAAGTTAAGGAGCTCTGGAAACACAACAGGCCAGAGCAATCAATCCTCGAGACTTGCTGGCCAGACGCGGTGACCATAACAGGAAGTGAGGAGAATGTGCGCGTTTGACCATGCTCTCTGTCCATGTGTCATCTCCTTGGCCACAGTTGCCATGGCGTTTTTTCTCGCAGCCTGTCTGTCTCAGTGATCAACTCCAAGTGTGTGTGTTATGGTGTGTGAAGACAAGACAGAGTACAGCTCTCATGCCTGTCTGGGGAATAGCCATATACGGCAACATACGGAGTGGTGATCACATTGTATTATGACAGACACACCACATCTCTCAATTTATACCAAGGCACAGATGTTTGATTGCCACGAAAGCAATTCTATTTAAAACCCGCCCCCCTCTCCCTCCCCCTCTCTCCCCAGCACACACACACACACACATACACACACACACACACATACACACACACACATACACACACACACACACGTACAGCATAGTTGGACAGGTTGTTTTATGGGGCCTTGAGCATGCAGTGTATAGCCACTAGGTCCATGACCCCAGTATGCAGGCCAGATGTTGCAAAGACTGTATTGCTTTCATTAAGTTGATCCTTGGTGACTCTCATGACGTCCCACTGACCTCAGCACGTGTTCTCGAGTGGGTGTGCGAGCAAGTGTGTGGATGTGTGTGCGCGCGTGTGTCATTCTGGTATGTATTTGTGTGTGGAATTGTATGGGTCTGTAATTTCTCTCTCTTCCTCTTTTCTGCTTTTTTTTCTCCCTCCAACTTTCTGTCTGTTTTCCAACATAGCAGGCTACTGAAAGGTCATCCAGTCCAACAGATTTTTGAACTAACCAGCCTCAGAGCCTCCATACACTTAACACTGTATCTTCCCTAAAACTATCTTTATCTCTCTCTCTCTCTCTCTCTCTCCCTCCCTCCCTCTCCCTCTCCCTCTCCCTCTCCCTCTCCCTCTCCCTCACCCACACTCACCCAGTCAACTTGTCTGTCAGCTGCCCCAGGGTTCATTAGACGCACGTCTCTGTTTTACCCAGTTCTCCTCCTCCTTTCATTTTGGTTTCCCGTGAATAAATAGAGTGCATGTTCATGACCAGATTGGAAATGCTAAACCTCTCTCCATCCTGCCTTTGTTGCGGAAGACACTGACGCAACGACATGAAACGGCAACAGGGTTGCGATGGAACTCTCTCCTAGGACTCGACAGAAGCAATTTGGTCCATTAGGGTAATTGAGGTGGGCCGCCAAACCAATAAAAACTAAAATATAAAACATAAATATCATCTATATATACTGTTGGAAAATTATTATAAAAAATCTTACACATTTTTACAGGACGACCTGTTATCGGTCGATGGAAAAGCTGCACAATCTAAGTTTAGGGCGAAGAGAGCAATAGCTAAATTGCTTTTTGATATTGATTGTAGCTAGTTAACAGCTTGTTCTGGTTTAATTAAAGTCACGCTTATAACTTCACTGGAAGTTCTAGACCTGCTCTATTTTTTCACTGAAATAATTGTCGTGTGTATAGCCAATATAGCAGTTTGTTATTTAACATTATGTTATATGAAACTATAGGAGTGGTTGTAGTTATGCAGGTTACATACTTGTAATGTGTGTGTATGTAATGTGTACTTACTGTGGCGCTGATGGATACTGTCTTTGATCGGTCAAAAATGTTTTGCCGTGAAAGCGAACTGTTTGGCTCCCGCGATCTTGTCAAACGTGTGATAACGCAAATGAAGTGAACGTATGTTTGGTCGGGGGGCCGCAAAAATATTTGAGCTTTGCAAGTGGGCCTGTAAAACTGTAAAAGGTTGGGAATGGCTGCTCTACAGAGTCTTCCGTCTTCATGCAGGGCTTGTGAGAGGGGAGCTGGCCTCATCTGCAGAGTTCGCC
The DNA here is from genome assembly GCF_054491055.1 of Hypomesus nipponensis. NCBI lineage: Eukaryota > Metazoa > Chordata > Actinopteri > Osmeriformes > Osmeridae > Hypomesus > Hypomesus nipponensis. The sequence goes on along the minus strand of NC_140364.1, from coordinate 12,460,172 downwards.
CCTGAGGGTTCATGGTCCTGTATGTCGCTTGCCAACTCACAGACTCCCTGGTTTGAACCGAAGCAAAAGAGGCCGTGTAGACGTGTAGATCTTACCGCATCACGGATGTAAATGAAAAGCAGAACTGACATGTTGTTTCCCCTTTTCCCTCTTCTCCCTCTTTCCTGCACCCCTCTCTCTCTCTCTGCACCCCTCTCTCTCTCCCTGCACCCCTCTCTCTCTCTCTGCACCCCTCTCTCTCTCCCTGCACCCCTCTCTCTCTCTCTGCACCCCTCTCTCTCCCTGCACCCCTCTCTCTCTCCCTGCACCCCTCTCTCTCTCCCTGCACCCCTCTCTCTCCCTGCACCCCTCTCTCTCCCTGCACCCCTCTCTCTCTCCCTGCACCCCTCTCTCTCCCTGCACCCCTCTCTCTCTCCCTGCACCCCTCTCTCTCTCCCTGCACCCCTCTCTCTCTCCCTGCACCCCTCTCTTTCCCTGCACCCCTCTCTCTCTCCCTGCACCCCTCTCTCTCTCCCTGCACCCCTCTCTCTCTCCCTGCACCCCTCTCTCTCCCGGCCCCCTCTCTCTCCCGGCCCCCTCTCTCTCCCGGCGCCCTCTCTCTCCCGGCCCCCTCTCTCTCCCGGCCCCCTCTCTCTCCCGGCCCCCTCTCACTGTCCCCCCCTTCCCCTCTACAGGAGATCTTTGGATCCAAGGGACTGGCGGAGAAAGTAAGGAATCCTCCTCCTCCTCTCTCTCTGTCTCTCACCCACACACCCTTGATCCTTTGGTATCGCTAAGCGGAGACGTTGGCCACATGTGCCTGTTGGAAGCCAATCAGGAAAACCATACATGGGCAGCCTGGGCCAATCGGGGGCCAGTGTTTGTTCTACAGTTGAGAGGGGTGGGGTGATGACCCACATACCCGAACAGCTACACTTCAATAGCAGGGAGAGAAGGGCTCACATAAGATAAAGTAACTGTATCAGATGTCATACACACACACACACACACACACTTATTGTCAACTAATTTACTCACTATTATGCGTACAGACTCTGCTGGGAGTTGCTGCTGCCTGTGAATATTGTCATTCTCCTACAATAGAGGGATTCTGTTCACAAATAGCATACAAAACAGACGCTTCGCTCCAGCACGCCTGAACGGGGCGCACTAATGGACCTCCCGTGACTCGCGCAATGTAGGTTACTACCTGTGTTGAAGCACTTCACCTGCCACGGGGGGCTTTGTACGCAGCTTCAGGAAATAATGAGACGGTTGATACCTCTCTATTAGAAGGCTGTTTTGAGTGTGATTGCGTGGGCATGACGTGTGTTGTTTTTTGCGGTTGTAAACCGCGTGTCAGCGGGGGGGGGGGGGGGGGGGACTTCTTTAGGGACGTCTCTGCTTCAGCTCGTAGCGACTGGGTGGGCTGTGGAGGCTGTGGTTTGCTTGATACGCTAGCTGCAGCTCTACCTGAGTGATAAACAGTACTGTACATACATAATGGATGACGGTGGATATGTGCTACACGGGGGCCGTGGCACTTGACTTGTGTCGCAGCCAGAGGGGCAGAACGGGAGAACAAGGTCCACCCGGAGCTGTGCAGCTCAACGCACAAAGGAGACGTTCCTCACATTGTCTTCATACATGAGCCAATTAGCTTCCTCCGCCATGCCATGGCCTACGCTGCGCTAGATTTGGTTTAATGCCCATCGCCAGGCCGAGGTAGACCGTTAACAGTGACTAGACAACTCTCTCACAACTTGCTGTCGGTTCTTGCCGTTGGAAGACTTCCAAACACGCTACAAAAAAAAAACACAGAAGAAGAAAGGAAAAAAAAACTCTCCTTTTCCTCGCTGCTTTTTTAGTGGGTTTGTTCCTGGTCCCGGCGATATGTAAAGTGCCTGTCTGTGAGAGAGCGAGCTTGCTGACACAACGGGTGGTAGATTCAGTTTTAATTATGCACTTCCGTTAAAAGCGCTTCAGCTATTTATAATGGTTATTCGTTGCTGTGTGTGTGTGTGTGTGTGTGCCCTCCTGCAATGCATGGCAGCTGGTCTGTTCGCTCTGGTGCCATGAGGATTCAGATGTTTCTATTGATCTCCGTACCCCACGGGAGGTGTGTGTGTGTGTGTGTGTGTGTGTGGGAGAGGGCAAGAGAGAGACGAGAGCCCACCACCTACTCAACTTAACTTCTGTCCAGAGCAGTGTTTTAGCTGATGTAACAGCGCCCCCCACTGGTCATGTAAGAAACCGTACCAATTTGAATAGAGTAAAACAGAAGTTGTGTAGTGGTGTGTCTGAGACAATGGATGATACTTAATACAATCCTGTGTTTGTCTCTATAGTGTGCTGGTTGTGTTCTTCTAAAGGAAGACCAAAATGTGAGTGTCCAAGGTTTTCTTCTTTCTCATTCAGTCATTCAGACCAATGAAAAAGAGTTGGAGTAATTGCTGACTCCATTAATAACACACCTGCGACTGTGTATTGAAGCACTGCTAACAACAGAAGAATCGTCAAGAAAAATTGGTTAATGGAGAATCCTTTTCAGGTCTAAAAATCTTTTAGGGTTCTTATCTGAGACACTATGAAGCTGCAAAGTCTTCTATGTTGAAGAGATCTTTTTAGTCACAGGACGATTTATGTATCCTGTTTTTACTAGAATTGTTCACGATATGCTTAAATGTTTGTAGTGGGCTTTATTCATACAGTTTGCCGTGTAAAGCCGTAAATTGTTTGTTCCAGCTTGCGACTCTTGGATATCAGCCTGGACAGACTGGACTAAAGGGAGAGAAAGGTGACCAGGTGAGGAGGAAGTACACACACACACACACACACACAAGTGCCACACACGCGCCACACACACAAGTGCAATATTGACTAATACTTTTGGAATGTGGAAGGACGTGCACATGCATTGGTCTAGACATGTTTAGACTTGGACTTTAATCCCTTCTCATCCATTTACACACACACACACACACACACACACACACACACACACACACACACACACACAAACAGACACACTGACACAAACACACACTGGCTCTCTGGCAGCCTGGTTGAGTTTGGAACTGGAGACCATGACTCTTGTACTTTTAAAAACGAAGGGTTGGAAAAGAGTATGCCAGCGTACTGATTTCGGGCCTCCAAGCTGGCACCAGTACTGCTAATGAAGAGGCTTGTTTGCCAAAAGCTCATGCCGCCCCCCCCCCCCCCCCCTTTCTCTCTCTCTCTTCCAGGGTGCTGACTGCTTAGGTTCAGGGGCCTCGGGTCCAGTAAGTATCCTGTCCCATAAAAACAAGTCCACAGCACTACATTCACTTCAGTGTGACACACACGTTGTAAAGTAACACATCTCCACCCCAAAAAAAAGAAAATACTTTTTATGTGGATGAACTTCCTCTGTAACCCTCATTTGGGAGTTTTAACAGCAGTTCCAAAGGCGCTCCACACCACCCCTCCAACCTTTGGACATGAACTCTCATGAATTTCTAGAATGCTAATTAACCAATGACAGCCTGAATCTTAAATGAGCTTGCCTGCCTCTTATTATTCCTTAAAGGTAGAATGTAACTCGTTCTGTGTGGATGTGTGTGTGTGTGTATGCTTTGGCTTCTCCTCAGTGCTCAGAAGTACCGAAGGGCCAGAAAGGGGAGAGAGGCGATTCGGTGAGTTTGAAACGCCCCCAGATCTCCCCCAACACCGAGCAAGGAAATCAGTCTGTTTGTGCTGATGACCAGGGGGGCTAATGTGGGGCGATCATTTGCTATCTGGAGTACTGCATGATTGATTTTATTGTTTGGAAAACTACAAACAGTGATGTGGAGGTGGGTCATGTCTCTGAGCAATATCACACATTGATTGGCCATACTTTTTCCTTGTCTCTCCCTCTCCTACTTTCTCTGCAGGTACTACCAGCCAACTGGGGAGAGGCGGTGGGTCACAAGGTGAAGCTTGCTTGAAAAGCCCTTTCTTTAATGTGCATGCGTGCAGGCTTGCAAGTCGACGGGAAGAGTTTCAGTTTTGATATCGACTTGTCTCATCTCGTGAATAATTTGCAAATATTTTTTTCTCTCTCTCCATCTCTCTCTTTCTCTCTCTCTCTCTCTTTTTCTCTCTCTCTCTCTCTCTCACTCTCTCTTTCTCTCTCTCTCTCTCCATATCTGTCTCTCTCTCTTTCTCTCTCTCTCTCCATATCTGTCTCTCTCTCTTTCTCTCTCTCTCTCAGGGGGAGAAAGGACAGAAGGGAGACATCGGTCTCCAGGGTTTGTCTGGAACGCCAGGAAAGGATGTGGGTATCCCTTAGTCTCTCTTTCTACCCATCTCCCTTTCTCTCCCTCCATTGATGTCCATGACTGGGTTAGGGTCTGTCTCTCTCTACCCTCTGGTTCTCTCTATCTCTTTATTTTTCGGTCTCTCCATCTTTTTTTTGCTGTCACTTTTTTTTGCCCTCCCACTCTCTTTCTCTTATTTTCTCATTTTATGTCAGATGTCCCAACTCAACAAACAATGAAAACCTTTTAGCATCACAAACGCGCGCACACACGTCGTGCTGTGCACACCTTTTCATTGGGTGGAGAAAGGGCGTTTATCAGAATTATAGAGTATTACTTTTTAATCCCAGACTCATTGATATCTCTTCTCATCCTGCTGGCCTCTCTCTGGGTGTTAAGTCAGCCTAATGCCTGTTAGATTACACTGGAGCAACAAAGACCACAGAATCAATGCTGCCTCATTGACTGGCTCCTTCTTTCAGACAAGCGGCTGATTCAGCCTGACTTAAACCTTTTAATCTCCCCCATTCATCGTAGAGCACTGCACACGCATGGAAGGTTTCATAAGTAGGACATAAATGAGAATTACCAACAGTCTCTGTGTTGTGAGGATCGCCCCCCAGCTTAGGCAACATGTTTCATGCAAAGAGATTGGAAGAAAAGTGATTTTTAACATTAAATTAAAGAGTCAGCTAACATTTTTCCTCTAAGCCCTGAGGTAACTGTTTGAAATTTAATATCAAACTGCCTGTTGAACTGATTTGGATGTAAAGTCAGTATTTAAATACATAATCTCCTGGTATGTTTAGCACGCTGATGATGTCTGCTCTGTTTTCTCTGTCCAGGGTCGGGCAGGGTCCATCTGTGTGGTTGGTCCAAAGGGGCAGAAGGTGAGCATCTGTATACTGTATGTAAGGAGTTAGATGGCTGAGCGGTTAGGGAATCGGGCTATTAATCTAAAGGTTGGCGGTTCGATTCCCGGCCGTGCAAAATGACGTTGTGTCCTTGGGCAAGGCACTTCACCCTACTTGCCCCGGGGGGAATGTCCCTGTACTTAATGTAAGTCACTCTGGATGAGAGCGTCTGCGAAATGACTAAAACTGTAAAAAAAATAAAAAATAAACTACAGATGCACCGATACACATTTTTTCAGTTCCGATCCGATTCCGATACCTGAATTTGGATATCAGTCGATACCAATACTCTTGAATACCAGAACTCTTGAAAAAAATATTATCGTTATTGTTGTTGTGGTTGTTGGTATGATGTATAAGGTTGCACGAGGCTGTGGTAAGATACACGTGGTGTGTCCTGTATGACCTCTGACCCCTGTGTGTTCCCAGGGCTCTTCAGGGTTGGTGGGTCCAGAGGGCTTGGCTGGAGAGCCGGGGAAACCAGGATTCCCAGGACTGCCAGGGATTGGAAAACCAGGCCTTCCTGTAAGTACTGCTAGGTATTCCGGAACGTTCCTGTGATTATTCCATAGAATGGATATTGAATTGAAACATGCATTTGATTGAACAACTTGGCGGATATAGCAAAGTTCTGTGGTATTCTGTCCTCTAGACAGCTGGGTGTGGCCATGTGGAAAAACGCTTGTGTGTGTGCGTGCGTGTATGAGAGAGGGATAACAATTATTGAATTAAGTGGTTGCTGTTTCTCTTCAGGGCTTACCAGGGATTGGGTCTAAAGGAGACAAGGTAGGAACGACTCATCACGTCACACTCGCACACTACTGTGGCATGCATGTTAACCAGAGCACCTGTCAAGAGATTTGATCTGACCTTTCACAGACTGCAACATACAATACAGCTCATGTTTCATGTCATGGTATTGCTGGCTATTTTTTGTTCAACTGTGGTTTTGTAAAATGTATTTAATTTACAGTCGTTTTATAAACAGTCGATTTTATTTGATAGTTTTGGATCTATAGTAGTTTTTCCTATGTTTGTTTTTTGTTCTGTGGTACATCCTATGACAGGTTCAGTTATATAAAAGTCCTCTATGGTAGCTTTAGTTACCTACCCTCATCTGACTGTCTTTGTTTCTCAGGGGGATTCTGGGCCGGCAGGGAAGGGTGGAGATCCAGGAGACCCTGTGAGTTGAGCGGTGACACTTCTGATTAGGAACATCAGGTTATTGCTGTACGGTCTGATTATGCTGCTGGTGCTGCTGCTGCTGGTGTATGAAACCCTCCCTGGTGTGTGCGTGTGTGTGTTGTTTGTGTGTTGTGTTCTTAGGGGCCCAGAGGTCCTGGAGGCTCCAAAGGAGCGAAGGTGAGTAAACTCTGTCTTCCAATCGGGATCCCACTAGATCAGTTTTAGTATTTAGGGTACAAAAAAGGAATGTCACTATTCGATCAAGCAATATAGCTGCATATTTGTGCCTAAAACCTTTGCACAGCACTGTATGTAAGTGTGTGTGTGTGTGTGTGTCATAGGGAGAGCCATGCGAGGTGTGTCCGGTAGTGCCTGCAGACGGCTCCATGGTGGCTGTCCAGGGGATGCCTGGTCCCAAAGGGGAGGCCGGACCTCCAGGAGTCGGAGAACGAGGATCACCAGTCAGTACACCGCTCAGCTGACCCCTGACCCCTCTATACCTTCTACACCGCTCTGCTGCACGACCCCTGACCCCTCTATACCTTCTACACCGCTCTGCTTTACGACCCCTGACCCCTCCATACCTTTTACACTGCTCTGCTGCACGACCCCTGACCCCTCCATACCTTCTACACCGCTCTGCTTTACGACCCCTGACCCCTCCATACCTTCTACACCGCTCTGCTGCACGACCCCTGATCCTTCCATACCTTCTACACCGCTCTGCTTTACGACCCCTGACCCCTCCATACCTTCTACACCGCTCTGCTGCACGACCCCTTTTGGTGCTTTAGTGGAGCTTGTTTTATTCAGTCTGATTTACGTCTCTCCAACATCCAGGTTTTTCTCCAACCTCCTCCTCCTTTATTTTTTTCTCTTTCCGTCTCTCTCCGTTTCTCTTTCTAAACCTCTATTAAAAGGTATCTGAACTACCAGCCCAGTGCTATAAGTGCATTTTGCTCTATTTGCTTTGTTCCCTGTTACTGATACCGCCTTGAAGATGGAATAAGGACTCATTTCTATGATGGAAGAAATTACTTCAGGGTGTTGTGCATCTCACAATGATTTCCAATACAATCAGTGTCCTGTGTTCTAGAGATGGACAGAGAGATAGAGAGTTTCATGCTAGGTGGATTAACAGTCTTTTTTTCCCTTCTCTTCTCCCCATCTGATCATCATATCTGCATCTGCTCATCCTTCTCTCTCCTCTCCTTCTCTCTCCTCTCCTTCCCTCTCCTCTCCCATCTCCTCTCCCCTCTCCTCTCTTCTCCTTCTCTCTCCTCTCCTTCCCTCTCCCCTCCCCTCTCCTCTCCCCTCCCCTCTCCTCTCCTCTCCTCTCCTCTCCTCTCCTCTCTTCTCCTTCTCTCTCCTCTCCTCTCTTCTCCTCTCCTTCTCTCTCCTCTCCTTCTCTCTCCTCTCCTTCTCTCTCCTCTCCTTCCCTCTCCTCTCCCCTCTCCTCTCTCCTCTCCTCTCCTCTCCCCTCTCCTCTCTTCTCCTTCCCTCTCTTCTCCTCTCCCCTCTCCTCTCCCCTCTCCTCTCCCCTCTCCCCTCCCCTCCCCTCCCCTCTCCCCTCTCCCCTCTCCCCTCTCCCCTCTCCCCTCTCCTCTCCCCTCTCCTCTCCTCTCCTCTCCTCTCCCCTCTCCTCCCCTCTCCCCTCTCCCCTCTCCCCTCTCCTCTCCTCTCCCCTCTCCTCTCCTCTCCTCTCCTCTCCTCTCCTCTCCCCTCTCCCCTTTCCTCCCCTCTCCTCTCCTCTCTTCTCCTTCCCTCTCTTCTCCTCTCCCCTCTTCTCCTTCCCTCTCTTCTCCTCTCCCCTCTCCTCTCTTCTCCTTCCCTCTCTTCTCCTCTCCCCTCTCCTCTCCCCTCCCCTCCCCTCTCCCCTCCCCTCTCCTCTCCTCTCCTCTCCTCTCCTCTCCCCTCTCCCCTCTCCCCTCTCCTCTCCTCTCCCCTTTCCTCTCCTCTCCCCTTTCCTCTCCTCTCCTCTCCCCTTTCTTCTCCTCTCCTCTACCCTCTCCTCCCCTCTCCTCTCCCCTTTCCTCTCCTCTCCTCCCCTCTCCTCCCCTCTCCTCCCCTCCCCTCCCCTCCCCTCCCCTCTCCTCTCCTCTCCTCTCCTCTCCTCTCCTCTCCTCTCCCCTTTCCTCTCCTCCCCTCTCCTCTCCTCTCCTCTCCCCTCTCCTCTCCTCCCCTCCCCTCCCCTCCCCTCCCCTCCCCTCCCCTCCCCTCCCCTCCCCTCCCCTCTCCTCTCCTCTCCCCTTTCCTCTCCTCTCCTCTCCTCTCCTCTCCTCTCCCCTTTCCTCTCCTCTCCTCTCCTCCCCTCTCCTCTCCTCTCCTCCCGTCTCCTCTCTTCATCAGGGACTGATGGGATCAGATGGAAAGGCTGGCCAGAAGGTAAAAAGCTCCATCTGATCTGCAACTCTACATTTCTTCAAAAGCTCACACACACACACACACACACACTGGTGTGGTATATAACATGCAAAGACAAATGAGATTTTGTATGCACACACACACTCTCCCTTTTTCTCTCTTGCACTAATCCAGTAAGGTAGACAACATGCCAAGACAAACAAGCTTTTTGAATGCACATTTGCTCAATCTCTCCCTTTCTCCCGGGCCCCTCTCTCTCACACCCGCGCTCACACACGCACACTTTCAATAGTTTCAAAGTCCTCTCCTAAGCCAAGCCCCAGGTCATCTCCTAACAGGTCAACTGAATCATGCTCTGTCTGATGGCCAGCGTCTATCCCCCAATCCAACTGATGTGCTTCCGCTAAACCAAATAAGAGTCCCTGTCTCAGAGCGAGCGTCCGTCTTGGTGTGTGCTGGCGCTAACAAGGTATCTTGTGTGTTGACAGGGAGAGGCGGGGTCAGACGGAACCAAAGGGGAGAAGGTCAGTCTGGGTTTCATTCACCGAGGTCATTTCCTGTTTTCATGTTTAATGCAACCTCTCCATTGTACTTGTCGCTCAACAATGTTGTTTGTCTGTGTGTGTGTGTGTGTGTGTGTGTGTGTGTGTGTGTGGCGTAGGGCGAGCCGTGCGCTGTGTGCCCCACTCTGGGAGAATTGCCGACTAATGGAAACTCAGTTCCCATAGTCCTTTCTCAGCAACAGAAGGGAGAGAAAGGCCAATCAGGAGTGGGACCCAAAGGAGAACAGGTTAGTTGCGTGTGTGTGAGCGTGCAAGGGATGTGTGTGTGTGTGTGTGTGTGCACGTGGGCATCCATCCACATGTGCTGACGTCAGTTTGACATCCATGTGTGTATGCTTGGTGTGTGTGCGTGTGTGTGCGCGTGTGTTTGTCCTCTAAATGACGACCCTCTCGTCTGTGGTCCTTCAGGGAGAGCCTGGGCCTAGCGGACTGGCGGGCCTCCGAGGAGAGAAGGTGAGACAGACCCAGCAGGGAACTTACTTCAGCGCTGCTAGAACACACACACTCACTGGGGTGTTACACAGTGGCCACACTCACTGGGGTGTTACACAGTGGCCACACTCACTGGGGTGTTACACAGTGGCCACACTCACTGGGGTGTTACACAGTGGCCACACTCACTGGGGTGTTACACAGTGGCCACACTCACTGGGGTGTTACACAGTGGCCTCACTCACTGGGGTGTTACACAGTGGCCACACTCACTGGGGTGTTACACAGTGGCCACACTCACTGGGGTGTTACACAGTGGCCACACTCACTGGGGTGTTACACAGTGGCCACACTCACTGGGGTGTTACACAGTGGCCACACTCACTGGGGTGTTACACAGTGGCCACACTCACTGGGGTGTTACACAGTGGCCACACTCACTGGGGTGTTACACAGTGGCCACACTCACTGGGGTGTTACACAGTGCCCACACTCACTGGGGTGTTACACAGTGCCCACACTCACTGGGGTGTTACACAGTGGCCTCACTCACTGGGGTGTTACACAGTGGCCACACTCACTGGGGTGTTACACAGTGGCCACACTCACTGGGGTGTTACACAGTGGCCACACTCACTGGGGTGTTACACAGTGGCCACACTCACTGGGGTGTTACACAGTGCCCTCCGGGTTCTCAGTAGCACACTCGGTACTCCAGTCGAGAGGGAAACGGCAGGATGAGTACGCTGCTAAGTGTGCATCCTCCAGGGCTGAGCGTGGAAGCCGGCAGTTGATCCCTCCTGATGTGATGAGAGAGGAGAGCTGAGGTGTCTGGATTGTTCAGCTAACATTGTTATAGCGAGTTAGTTATTCCTCGGGTTAAAGCAATAGTGACATACTCCTATGGTTACAGAAACAATGGGATATTCCAATGGTTGCAATTACAGTAATGACTAGATTACATTTACAGGAATGAGTGTTTACCTTCCTATGGGTATGTTTAATTTAAAGGGGCATCCCGCTGGATTACTACACGCACCATGTAGAATGATGTCATCCCCTCTCTCTTGCTCTCTCTCTTTCTCTCTCTCTCTCGCTCTCCTCCACATTCCCTGTACCCTGAGTCTACAATATCCCTATAAAAAAATTCTAAAGGCAGAAATGCCCCTCAAAAGGATATTGGTTTGATTAATGGATTTATAGTACAGGGATATCACTAATGTTATATATGTAACTATTTCTGTGGTTCTCTTATCATTGTGCTGTGCTTGAATCCAGGGCAACGCTGGAAGCAAAGGAGCTGATGGAAAAACGGTGAGTACGTTCTATTGGCCGCCGCATCTTTGCACGAGCCATTCAGGGAGGCCCCATGGTGACATGTGACCTGTGTCCTGTGTGTGTCCAGGGCAAGCATGGACCCAGGGGCCCCAGCGGCAAGGACGGTCAGAAGGGCATCAAGGTGGGCAGTGCTCTCATCAGAAACACACACCATCAGAAACACACACCATCAGAAACACACACCATCAGAAACACACACCATCAGGAACACACACCATCAGAAACACACACCATCAGGAACACACACCATCAGAAACACACACCATCAGAAACACACCACAATCAGGAACACACACCATCAGAAACACACACCATCAGAAACACACACCATCAGAAACACACACCATCAGAAACACACCACAATCAGGAACACACACCATCAGAAACACACACCAGGACTCCATCAGCTCATGTTGTCCTGTTTCCGGGGCTTTTTCACATGTTTTATTCTGTTGACAGGGAGACGATGGATTACCTGGTTTAGGTGTTCCTGGTGCCAAGGGGGAGAAGGTAGATGTCTGCCTGTCTGTCTGTCTGTCTGTGTGTCTGTCTGCCTGTGTGTCTGTGTGTGTGTCTCGCCCCATGCTGAGTGTGTCTCTCCCCAGGGTGAGTCATGTGGCCCGTGCCAGCCTTCTACCTTGGAGGTGGGCAGTGGGCCGTCCGTCATCAAGGTGCCAGCTGGGGAACCAGGCCTCCCAGGGCCCCCGGGCCTCCCAGGGCCCCCAGGCCTCCCAGGGCCCCCAGGGGTGGGAGCAGATGGCAAACAGGTCAGCCTCCCTCAGAATCACAAACACACCAGCAGCAAGTTCATTAGTGCTGTGTGTTATACCAAAGCAAACTTAACAAACCGTTAGATTGTATTGACATGGTGATTTAGTCACTGTGGTTGTTGGCATTATAATCAGAGTCAGACAACGTTTGTGAAAGTCGATATGTGTCAGATGAGCTAGATGTGTATATGAGGGGATGTATTCACTACTTTGTATTACTGCAACACGCCACCTACCACAGGATATGATGTCACTTAGCTCTATTTGTATCCATAACATGGTCAATTCCTCTTCCACCCCCCCCTGATTGTACTGTATGAACCTCTGTTGTTGAACAACAGTGGTTTGTACCTGAATGGGTGGGGGTTTGCTCAGAGATGTGTGTGCGTGTTTTACTGACATTTGTATTCTCTCTCTCCTTCAATGAAGGGTCCACAGGGGTTTTCAGGTGTACAGGGGGAAAAAGTAAGTCACTTTCACAAGTTTTCTTTTGAAAAGGTTGCTGAATAACATTTCAAAGTTCCAACAGCCTGAAGGTCCATGGACCTATCAGAGGACGGAATGTTTCCTGGCCAATCAAAGGCCTGGAGGCCAGTTGGCCTATCAGAGGACAGCTGCATTTGATCTGACATCAACTGCTGTACAGTTCTTTGAACTTGGCTAACCTGATTAGTCAGATACTTGTTGGGATAATTTGGCACAAACTGGGATTTCCCAGTCTTTGAAGATTAGCCAGCTTTTTTACCAGAGAAACAAGCTACATTTTTGATGTAATGTACTTTCAGTCAAGCCCCCTGTGTGTGAGAGTTGGCCTGCAGGGGCACAGCCCCAGCCTAATGGCCAGTCGCCATGGTGAAACCAGATCACATAAACGTGCTAATGTGTGGGGTAGTCAGGCTACCTGAAATAACCCAATGTCCAGAGGAGAATCATTCCACCTTAAATAACTCATGGAATAAGCTGATGTCTGGGGGGAAATGAGTCCTCTCTGACTAGACAATTGCCCCGGGGATACACAGACCGCCTTAAATAATATGGTGTCTCCCGGGACCCAGAATATCTGCAGTGAAATCAGAGCACATCAGATTAGAAACCAGATGAGCGGATGTCCCCTGAGTCTTCAGACTACCTTAATTCATGTCATTAGGAGAATCCACCCACCTTATCTAACCAAGCTTCCACTATAATTGTCTCTACTCCTTGGGCATCAATATGATGTCAGGCTACCTTAAATACCCTCTAAATACTCTGACAAACCATTAGATGCAGTGTACTTAACTTACATTTGAACATCTTTGGACAGTGTGAATGTAAACTCATAAACAGTGGAGTTTGGATGAAAAAGGGAATTCTTTACTGGAGTTTGTCGTTGATTTGTGCGTGTGTGGGGTTGGCTATTGAGGGAGCAGTCATCTATTTCAAATCATGTTCTTGCAGTCAGTAAATGAGAACTGTAGCTAGGAAAGCAGTAAGAAATGACTGTGGAGATATCAGATCATAGCTGACAATGACAATGTGTTATTGTATGTTACCAGGGAGACCAGGGTGAGAGGGGAGACCCTGGATTGGATGGTAAACCAGGAGCCCCTGGTCTCTCTGGAGAGACTGGACGAGACGGAACCATGGGACTGAAGGGAGAGAAGGTTTGAAACTATCTGAAACAGACCTGTGCGTCTGAACACATGAAGAGCGAATGAGCAGTGGTTAGACCATTTGGGTACAGATCAAGAGGGGTGCCGTTTCAACCCCCCTTCCCCCCCATGGGCTGCATGTCATGTTGGATTCAAGCACCTGCTAAATGAATGTATTATTGTTAATTAGTACAGGGGAAAAAAAATGTTTTCTTTTTTAAATGAACACATTAAACTGTTTAAATGACTGCTATAAAACATCTAAATTGATTTGACGAATGCCATATTTGGAAATGCACAGCTAAGGGACCCTCCTCCAGCTGTTGTTGTGTTGTTGTTGTCTTGTTCTGTGTTGCCCAGGGAGATGCGTGTGACAGCTGTCCGTCTGTCTCTGGGGGCGTGGCTGAGGGCGCGAGTGTTCCGGGTCAGAAGGGAGAGAGGGGCGATCCAGGACCCCCTGGGGAGGGCAAGGCCGGCAAACCAGTGAGCCTGCCCCCTAATACCTCCCTGTCTGTCCCTGATATGACGTGTACATGGGCTTAGCAAGTTAGCACTAGTATCTTCTGTAAACCTCTGGTCGCTGCACCATGGTGACTAGGCTCTAATTCTGTACATTCTGGTAATTGTTGTAGATCCTTCTAGAAGAACAAAATTGGTCATTAGGCTCTGCACCCTCTCTGTTGTCTTATCATGCTTGGAGCCAGATGTCTGCTCAATATTCTTCTCTCTCCTCAACTTATCAGGGTAAGCCAGGTCTCCCAGGGGTCCAGGGGTCCCCAGGTCCTAAAGGGAGCCAGGTATGACTCCCTTCATATCTTTGAGAAAACGGATCACCTTCTAAAGATCTGGTTCTATGTGTATCTAAGACAGTGATTCGTGTGACTAATTCTAATGTCACACTGCCCCCTGTAGGGTGAAGCTGGACCTGCAGGAATTGGTCTTCAAGGCCCACAGGTAAAGAAAAAACAAATTCCTCTTGTTTTGCACACCTCTGTCCATCTGGCTTGCAGTGACATTTCAGATTCATCACAAGGTACTCTTATTGAAGAACACTTTGAGCACAATTGGAGCACCACTCTAAACAGGGCTATAGGACTGGAATTACACACCGTCATCTTGGCTTGATGAGGGATTCAGTATCAAGGGTTCAACTGGTTATAAATCTCCAACGCCCCCTAGCAATTATGCTGGTCCTCTCCACCCTCTATCTGGGGCTGAGGGAATAATTATGAGAAGACGTTTCGTATGGCGTTTCTTGAAGGTGACGACATCCAGACCCTTTTGAGAATGTTCTCCTACCCTTGTCTGTAGACAGATTGATTGGATCTCAAACAATTCATTCCATCTGTCTCTTCAAGTTCATTACCTCTTTTGTTGGTCTCTCTCTCTCTCTGTCTCTATCTCTGTCTCTTTCTCTCTGTCTCTCTCTCTCTCTTTGCCTAGGGCGTGGAGGGACCCAGAGGCCTGCCAGGAATCACAGTAAATATATCTCTCTCATAAAACCACCCTTTTGTTTGGATGTCTTTATCCGGAACCCTCCTGTATATTCTCTCTAACGTGGTTGTTATCTTGGACAGTACGGTTCATTCTCAGTCTGCTCTCTCTGCTCAGGGGTCGTCAGGAGAGAGGGGACTGCCTGGACCTGCTGGACCCGCTGGAGACAAGGTCAAACGCAACCCCATCCACCATATGTAACAGCACCATCTGTAACAGCACCATATGTAACACCACCATATGTTACTCCACCATATGTAACAGCACCATATGTAACAGCAATATCTGTAACAGCAGTACAGCACCATCTGTAACAGCACCATATGTAACAGCACCACATATAACTGCACCATATGAAACAGCACCATATGTAACAGCACCATATGTAACAGCACCATATGTAACTCCACCATATGTAACAGCAATATCTGTAACAGCAGTACAGCACCATCTGTAACAGCACCATATGTAACAGCACCACATATAACTGCACCATATGAAACAGCACCATATGTAACAGCACCATATGTAACAGCACCATATGTAACAGCACCATATGTAACTCCACCATATGTAACAGC
Organism: Hypomesus nipponensis; assembly: GCF_054491055.1. NCBI lineage: Eukaryota > Metazoa > Chordata > Actinopteri > Osmeriformes > Osmeridae > Hypomesus > Hypomesus nipponensis. The sequence continues at coordinate 12,444,641 of NC_140364.1, read as the reverse complement.
ACCATATGTAACAGCAATATCTGTAACAGCAGTACAGCACCATCTGTAACAGCACCATATGTAACGTCCTAGTGCCTGCAGCAACAACGTTTAGTGGTTTGGTGGCTCATTAAACTGGTGGTACTTATTGAGTACAGCATGTGTCCTTTGGTGGGGAATTTCCCATTAACTGGTGTGTGTGTGTGTGTGTTCCCACAGGGTCTCCAAGGAGAGGAGGGCCCTCCTGGTCCACAGGGACCTCTGGGTGCAGGTGTAACAGGACCGCCGGTGAGAGATCTGTGAGTGTGTGTGTGTGTGTCTTTAAAAGATAAGAACAGTCATCCTTTATGTGTTTGTTTCCAGGGTAAGGATGGTCTCCCAGGTCCTAAAGGATTCCCAGGAAACAACGGTGTGCCTGTAAGTGAGATCTCTTGGGCTTCCTCATTTTGTGTGTGTGTGGATACGTGTAGATGTGTGTGTGTGTATGTGTGTGTCTGAGACACAGGTGGTATCTTGCCACTCCCTTAATATCAAGGGACTATTTTAATTTCCTTCCTCAGGAACTGTCCTCGATTAAGGCGTAATTTATAACCTCTAAAGTGGGCCTCAGTCCATAACAGAGACGGTGTCTGCTCCTATCTCATCTCCTGTCGCCCTCTCTACACCCCGCGCTTCGCCCTGTGAGCATTGCTTTGCAACAAGGCCAAACTAATTGTCTGTGTGTGTGTGTGTGTGTGTGTGTGTGTCTTGCAGGGAGCTGACGGAGCTAAGGGGGACAAGGTAAGTCTAGCGTTTGGAGGAGTTGAAGAGGTGAGGGGGGGGAAACAGATGGTAATCAACGGCATTCACACACAGTCCTCAGGGCACAGACAGAGTGGTAGAGGAGGTGACAAGTAGACAAAGGAAGTTAAACAGCCTTAAGAGACGTGGGGAGGGGAGGGGAGGGGAGGGGAGGGGAGGGGAGGGGAGGGGAGGGGAGGGGAGGGGAGGGGAGGGGAGGGGAGGGGAGGGGAGGGGAGGGGAGGGGAGGGGAGGGGAGGGGAGGGGAGGGGAGGGGAGGGGAGGGGAGGGGAGGAACTATTATCTACCCCCTCCATGAGACTCTCCAGCCTGTCAAAGAGAGGGATGGAAGAAGAGAAGTAGGAAGTGGTTTGTCTGGGAGGAAGAGAGGGCAAGGCTGTGGTGAAAGGAGGAAGGACAGAGAGATGCAGCGAGAACAGTATGGGATGACAGGGTGGATGGAAGGAGAGACCAGATGAGAGACAAAGGGATCACATGATCTTACAGATGCTCTGTGTTCCTAAAGTACCCTGTTGTGTGTGGGCCAATCAGGCAGGGCTCGCAACTAACCCTTTTCCTCATGTCCCAGGGCTGTCCCAAAGTGAAAAAATTAACCGTCCCAAACTGAAATTGTCCCATTGACCTGAATTTCAATGTGAATACATACACAATAGAATACACAATTTTTTTGCTTGTTTCGTGGTGGGGATAAAATAATTCTTGGTGTGGCTGTAGTAAAAAGTTTCTAAAGGTAAAAAAAAAATCAAATACATTTACCAATGGTTTATGTGGATATGCAATAATGTTCTGTTTTCCCAAAAAAGTAGTCCTAAATCTAAATGTGGGGCTGTTTGTGAGTGTGCGGTCAGTGGGGGGCATTGACTGGAACATGTGGTGTTTATCCAGGGAGAACCAGGAGACTGTAACTGTATCAGCCAAACATACACAGGAACCGGCGGCCCGGTGAGTATGGAACGGTCAGATGCTCACACTCACACACACACACACACACACACACAGAGATCTTCTCAACTTGTTTTGGGGTTCATCTTCAAAATGATTATCTCACTACAGGGGGTTTAGATACAGGCTGATTTGCTCTCATGTAAACACACACACACTTCTTTCAACAGCTTGTTTTTAGTTCTTCCACAAGATTATTATCTCTCTGCAGGGAACACAACGCACACACAAACACACACACACACACAGACAGCTTCTGAGTTCATCAGTGGTGTTATTTTGTCACTGGAGGGTCTCAGCATCTTCTGTGCATTGAAGGCCTCTGGATGATCGGTGTGATGCTGTGCTCTGAGTTTGACTGTTCTTGCCTTGCAGGGAGCGCCCGGAACAGCAGGAGGCAACCTGTGGCAACCCGGCCCTCAGGTCTCTGCCAGAGCAGTCCGTCTGTCTCCAAGAAATACACAAGAGACTTAAGGAAAATAAATGTTTTGATGTTTGTGTTTGTGTGTAACAGGGACCCCCAGGACCTCCAGGCCCCCCTGGTCCTCCAGGGGTCCAGGGCTTCCACGGCAACGCAGGACCCCAGGTAAGACTGGGGGGGGCGGTGGGGAGGGGGGTAGCTGGTGGCCGGTGGCCGGGCTGGGACTGGCTTGGGTTGCTGAGGGCTACAGTTGCATTAAAGACACATAAGCAACATGTGCTTTACTGAACACACATATGGATAGTGATTGGATGCCACAGTGTGAATAGAGAATCCTATGGTGCAATAACAGTTATTGTTACTGTGTATTGGTCGTTAATCCTTTAGGCGTAGTTCATAACTTAACTTGATGAATTAATTAAATGTTAAGCAGCCTTACTAACTCTAGGGGGAGGCTTCTGGGGACAAGGGTCAAACTAATTATTATGGTGCTGCGTCGGTATTAAGGAGAGTCCAAATGTTTGTCACTCGATCGTTTCATCAGGAAACAAAGAGTAAGCTTTAAAGACCAGACAGATTGTGTGATGAAAACAACCCACTTCCCTAATCCTAGAGGTCTTATCCCACACTGATCTGTCATTGGTCTTTAACTCGGTCATGTGTTCACATCTCAACAAATGGACGGTTTGGAAAAATTTGACCGTACTCAAACTGGACTGAGCACATACGAGGTAAAGACGCAGGTGATTGGCCATTTATGTGACGCCCCTAACCATTGGTGGAAATGGGAAATGGCTAGCCTGCGATCGACTACAAACCAATTCAACCTCAGTTCCTTCTTTCAGGGTATCCCTGGCAACGACGGGGTGCCAGGGCAACCGGGTCAGCCCGGGACCATCGTAAGTAACCAGTCAGAGGAGAGAGGTTGAAGGCTGTTCTGAACCACTGACTTGGGGTCAGATGTTAAGCTCGTCTGGTAGGTCTACAGCAGGCTCAGTCCAGTGAGCAAACTGACCCTAGGTCTGTGGTTCAGGGTAACCTCCAGCCATCAGTGAGGAGACGAAAAGGGGGTCGCATCTGAGGACAGTTCTGCAGCTTTCTGATTAGCCGATGCAAGAATGGGAGGAGCTTGGTGGGTAGGAGAGGTCTGGGGTAGGAGAGGAGCACTCTGGGAACTCAGGCTGTTAGTAGGAGAGACACTTTGGGGGGAGTTAAAACTAATAACGCACAGCACATTTGGGTTGACCAGCTACACACACACACACTTCCTGTTGGCATGGTCCCCAGCAGCCTGTGTGTAATGGTGTGAGTCCCGACTCGAGGGTGAATCACAGAGCTGCTTGCTGTGTTTAGCTCTCTAGGGGGGTTAGGCTGAGTGGTTAGGCTACAGTAAGTCTTAGATGTGCTGCTGGGAGGACAACACTTCTCCCCGAGACAGTATTTTCCACACCACTGGGATCTGGCCCAGCTCACACACACACACACACACACACACATTCATACACACACACACACTCACACACTAAAATGGCTCCAATCCTGACTTTGGCAGACAGACCCACCAACTCCTCCTCAGCTCTGTAAACCTGCATGTTATATGTCAATGGACTCAAGGATTCAAACCTTTTTCAAACTGGTTTTCATTCAAACGTTTAACCTTATTCAGCTAAATAGAAAAAAAAAACTAAAAAGAGGATGGATTTTTAAACAAGTAAAAAAAAAAAAAAGGACACTTATTTATTTGAACAAATTAACTAAAGAGCAAACCGGTGGGACTATTCCATATTGACATATAATTCTTCAGCTAGCCTCAATGAGTTTGCCTGTAATGCAAAAAAGCCTTGTTCTAACCTACCTAATTGCATTTGTCATGCTGTGTAAAGAAAGCTTTTTTTATTAACAGCAGTTTAAACAGTCAGTGGGTCTTACATGACCTGGGAACAGGCTGGGCGCAGCTGACAGGTTTTGCGTGTGTGTGTGTGCGCGCGTGCGTGTGTGTGTGTGTGTGTGTGTGAGAGAGGGGCCAACTGCTAATGTAAACTGCCTGGTGGGCTGCTGTAAGTGTAAAGGGAGAGAACTATTCAGACCACCCTGTTTGAGAACTTCAACACCACTATCTATGGCGTGTGTGTGTGTGTGTGTGTGTGTGCGTGTGTGTGTGCGGGTACTGTATGAGTGTGGGTTTCATTTTTCAAACATTACCACATGCAACTCTCTGAACTTTCCATTCAGCCAGCCCTGAAAATCTGGCCTTTTTACTGCACTCAGATAGACAGTAAAAGTGGGCATAAATCAATTTCTTCCATGTCTTGACAGCAGGTTTGCGTCAGTTTACTGGAACAGAACCAATAAGACTAAGCACCTTTGCCTGTTTTGGTCAATCCGATGCCCGTATCCTGGAATATATGAGCCAACAGGAGTTGGCTAAGAGTGAAACCATGACTACGATAGTCATGGAAACCAGAGAGCTGGATGTGGGATTATGATGCGTTGCTGTGTAGTACAGTAAAACTGTGTCACTTAAAATAAAAATAAAAGCTTAAATGCACTTTGGAAAAAAAATGTATGTTATCAGCACTGAGCGATGGGGTGGGTGAAGTTAGACGTGCTGTGAGTTTCCCAGGGCCTTCCAGGGCATGTCACTGTGCCTCAGCGAGGCAGAGACATGCTCATCCTGCCTTCACAGACGTCACAAACAGCACCTTGGCCTTCTGCAAACAGACAAACAATGCACAGATGGTGTTTTGTTTGAAATATTTCTTTGTATTGTGAGCTCGGCCAGCATCTTGTGACTGTAGGTTCCATCGAGAGTCCTACAGAGAAGGTCATGGGTGTTGTTTGACACTCAGGGAGGAATAAAGGGGCCTGAGAGTTGCATTCAAGACACACTTACATTTACATTCAGGCTTTTAGACACATTTATCCAAAGCCACATAGAAATGGTGCACAAGAGCGGCAGGTAATTACTCTACTCAACCAGAGCATGAGGCCAAGAAATGGTCTGTCATGACCGTATGGCCACTACAACACCCGCAACATATCTTGACAACCACGTTGTGTACATTTTCATGAAACAATTGAAGCTCGTGAAATAAATGCCTAAATATGTACCCTGGGTCTGGAAACTTCAGCAATCTGTCCTTCCTGCCTTGAATGAGATACTGATCTGACTAGACTGTACAGGTAGGAAAAGCCTCAGTTATGTTTATGACACCACCACAGTCACCTATCCAGTCAGATCATTGATCACGCAGAAGGAAGTGAAGGGCGAAGGGAGAGATTCATGGATTTGATACGGAACAGGCCCACAGGGTACAGTGATACATCACTCTCAGACACCCCGTTTTGTTCTAGGAGCTGGTCAGTTTCACAAGCTGTCCATAGGTCTCGAGCTGGTGAAGGTGACTTTGAATGCAACCCTGACAGTCAGTCGTTTTTCATTCTCGAGAGGTCTCTCCTTTCTCGCAGAGGCAGCGGGTCTCCATGACTCGATAGGTGGAAGCAGCTAGCCACTAAGCCCAATTGGCCGCAGTCGGCCATGTTGCTTTCACCCATCCAGCTCTGTTAGATCAGGTTCACTGCAGCCCAAGTGGACACGCGCGTGGAGGAAGGAGAGACGGGCAGCTGGGTCTTTATAGCGCGCCAGACCTCTGCTGTCTGGAATACACTACGCCCTTGCCCTTCTTAAGAGGAAACACGACTGTCGACGTCAGGGTTGAAATCGAATTCAAACCATTTGTGGCGATTGTGGAGGACTGTGTATTGATTGATGTCAACTTCCCCCCCACCTTCCCCTGTGCCCCCCTGCCTGGAACCTTCTGTAGCCCCCCATTCCCCAGCATCTCCTGTTGCCTCAGGACCCCCCAGACGATAAGGTGAGCCGCCCGGCAACACAGATGTACCGTGGGAACGTTTTATCCCGTTGCATCATGGGATTACATTCACTCGAATGAACTGCGTGCGGCTGTGTGAGCGCGTGTGTGTGTGCCACAGGAGCCTTGTACAGACTGCACCCAGGGCTTGCCAGGGGTACCAGGCGTGGGTGGCACCAAAGGGGAGAAAGGCGACCAGGGCAAGCCAGCTGTCATCCCCCTGGATGGCTGTGAGAGGGTGAGAGATGGGACTGGGAAAGTGTGTGTGTGTGTACACGGGGGCTGATTTATCTGCGCATCAACAGATACAACGTGTGGAAATGAAATGTTGTCTCCTCGAGATCGTACGCGATTCTTGCGCCTCTCGATGAATCGTGCCACGCACTGGGAGGTAAAGCATCTGTATGGATGTGGGGTACATGGTCCGTGTGTGGAGCTACGCATCCCGAGGGAGAGCGGCCCATTGGCAGTGCCTGGTTGGGCACGGCCCTGGAGGTGTGGAGGGGTGCATGTGGCTTCAGCCGTTACTCCACTCTGAGGGTCCTTGGCGTAGTCCTTCCGGCTGATGTGACGTGTGTATCGTATGAGAGATCCAGTCTTGCTTCCTGACTATGTCCTCTCTGTGCTCAGTGTTTCCGCAGACTGCAGAGTGAGGAGGCTGTCCAAGCTCCCGTAAGACACCGTGCACACGTCGTGACAGTGACACTCACTACACACATTCTCAGAGGTGCGCGCACACACACACACTCACATTCTTCTCTCCCTTGTGTGTGTCAGACCACCACGAACAGCGCCTCGCCCCCCTGTCCTGGAATACCAGGACATCCAGGAAGCCCAGGACAACCAGGAGAGGCGGTATGTGTGTGTGTGTGTGTGTGTGTCTAATGGTGAAGCCAAAAATATCTTAATTTTTGAGAAAGCTTCAAAAGAAAATCATTCTTCAAATGCGCAAACTTAAGTCTCTTCTGAGACACAAACAAGCTATTTTCTCTCAGCTCTCACACCTGTTACAGCACTGTACCGCAGCTCTGTCTCTCTGCTGTACTTCAAACAAGCTTATTCACAGCTGAGCAGCAGGGGAATATGTCCTCTACTGTGAAACAAGGACTGTTACATCTCCCCTGTCCTCTCATGTCTGGCAAGTCAGATGGCTGAGCGGTTAGGGAGTCCGGCTAGTAATCAGAAGGCCAAATGATGTTGTGTCCTTGGGCAAGGCACTTCACCCTACTTGCCTCGGGGGGAAATGTCCTTGTACTTACTGTAAGTCGCTCTGGATAAGAGCGTCTGCTAAATGAATCAATGTAAATGTAATGTCTTCTCTTTGTCAATTCTCCTCTGTCCCCCTCCAGGGCACCCCGGGTCAAAGAGGCCAGGCAGGACAGCCAGGGGCCATGGTGAGTCATCACATTCACACAACACAACACATCACTACACAGCACAGTACCACAGTACTGAAGGCCTTAATCCTAGCCTCATTAAGCCAAGGGTTGTGATCGTTCATTCTGTTTCACGCTGTGAAGACATTACTTATTTTTCTGCCTCTAATTGGGTTTGGTTAGACGCTGGTCCAGTCAAGTGAGGTTTTAATCAAACACAAATGCTTTTTTTTTTCCTGTGTGCGAGACTGCCATGTCTAACCGAAGCGTCTAAAATCCCCGGCTGTGTTGGGACACACGTTAGCCATGTGTTTCTGTAGCTCCCGGCTAGCGCGTCCTCGGATTGTGTTTGCACGAGAGAGAGAGAGAGAGAGAGAGAGAGAGACCGAGGCCGAGAGAGAGACCGAGGCCGAGATAGAGACCGAGGCCGAGATAGAGAGAGACCGAGGCCGAGAGAGAGGCCGAGAGAGAGACTGAGAGAGACCGACCGAGAGAGAGTACCGAAGGGGGAAAGGCAGGATCCTTTTTTAATAGGTTTGGAACGGACCCTGTGGTTTTGTGTGTTCATTGTGTCTCAAAGATTCCACTGATCGTTCTACATGAAAAGACTGCATGCTCCCCCTTTTTAATGTGAATCCACAGAGCTCCCTAGTGGTCGTCTACAGAATGACATGCACTTCTGCTTGAGGACTGCAAACTTGGAAAACACAATCCCACTTTCTACCTTGTCTCTGTTTTAGACATGTGAGATGTGATCATCTAATGTCTCTCTCCCTCTCTCTGTGTGTGTGTGTGTGTGTGTCTCTCTCTCTGCAGGGCCCTCCGGGATTCCCTGGCCCTCCAGGGTCATCAGGTTTACCCGTGAGTTTGCACTTCTCCTCTTTTTCCCCACTCTATGTCCCTGGCCCCTGGCCCTCTTTTCTTTAGCCTCTCTGTCTGAAACGCTATCTCCAAAACTTGGAACAAGTCTCAACCCTCCCCCTTTAAACAAGAGGGCCTCATCCCTACAGACCTGATAGTGCTCGTTCTACCAGCCCCCCTCTCTCCCTCTTTCTCTCTCTACCTCTCTCTCTCTACCTCTCTCTCTCTGTCTACCCCTCTCTCTCTGCTTCGCGTTAATGAAAGTTCTCTAAGATGAGGAAACGATTCCATTGTCTCTCCAGTTGTTCAATTATTCCTACTGTCTAAGTGATGGAGAGTGTTGCTGTGGTGAAGACAGAGGCCCTGCTTCTCCACCTAAGAATCTATTGTGTTAGCAGAATGAAGTCAGGAATGGATGAACTGACGGCGCTCTGCGTACAATCTATTTAGAAAGTGGTCGTGTTTAATGCCACGTGTGTGTGTGTGTGTGTGTGGGGGGGGGGGGGGTTGTTTCTGTGTGTGTGGTGTGTGTGTGTGTGCGGGGGGTTGTCTGTGTGTGTGTGTGTGTGCGGGCGTGCGTGCGTGTGCGTCCGCTGCTCTCTCTCCTTTATTGCACATATTCAACTTTCTTTAATTTAGTCTTTGATCACAGAGTAGCAGCTGACAGGTTTTTCCCCCAACTCAGCAGCTTTGATAAATCATCTGAGATGAATCTCTTCTGAATTGTGCTCTGCACTGGGCGGAGGAAGAGATAGATGGGAGCGAGAGATGGAGTAAGAGAGGGGAAGAGAGCGCTATGGAGATCGATTATCTTAAAAAATGGATGAATGCGCCAGTCAGTCAGAGGGAGCTGGGCTGGGTGGGTCTGTTGTGTCCCGGTCATGGATCCTGCCTCCCCTCCCAGACCCCAACAGTGAGCCCCTCGCAGCAACCAAGGACGCCTTCTCAGAACCATCATCCTGGGGGAAAACGAAAAGGCCAGAGCTCTGTGTCTCTCATCCAGTATTGACCGGGCCTCTGCCTCAGAACGACCTCGTGCTAGCGTGCGATCGCAGCAGGCGGTTTGGTGTACGGCCACGCACGTGCGTGCGGACGACACAGTGACATTTTGGTCTGGTCTGTCTCGTCCTCCCTCTCTTTCATCCCCTCTCTCTCTCTCTCTCTCTCTCTCTCTCTCTCTGTCTCTGTCTCTCTCTGTCTCTCTCTGTCTCTGTCTCTGTCTCTCTCTCTCTCTCTCTGTCTCTCTCTCTGTCTCTCTTCAGGGTCAGCAGGGCGAGAGAGGGTCTCCTGGACTTCCAGGTTTGAAGGGAGAGCATGTAAGTGTCACACTGCCGAGTACACTAACCTCAACCCCCCAGAGAGACTGACCACATGTGGGGATGACATCTCTGACCCTCCCCATGTTCTCTCCCTGGTGCTGTGTTCCCCAGGGGCCTCCAGGGACGTCTGGGTACCCGGGCTCCATGGGGCCTCCTGGACTTCCTGTAAGATCCCCCACGTCATTTGTCACATCACATGAATCTAGCTGGGGTTACCCTGGCGCCCTTTTGGTTTGAACAGGTCGAACAGTCATGGCTGGATAGATGGACGATTGTATTGATGGATTGTAGCATGGATGGATGGGTGGATGGATGTAGAAATTGACTTTTGTTTTTTCTTTTCAGGGTTTGAAGGGTGAGAGAGGAAGCACAGGAAGTGCTGGACAGAAAGGCGAATCGGTAAGCACCACCAGCAACACTCATCAGCCAATGAAGTACCTCCAAACCCAACACATGACCATCACCAAAGCCCACTTAAAACCAATACGACAAATCTGTACCATGAATCTTAAATGTACCTACATTAGTACCAGAACTGATACACCAGGATGTGACTGTGCTCCCCTTCCTGTGTGTTCCAGGGTTCTGCAGGGAACCCAGGGTACCAGGGCCCGGCTGGCTTGGCGGTCAGTGATCTCTTCACTCTCAAGAATCTACATTCTTTTAAGGGGTTCTAAGGTCCTTCCATGTTGTTTCTGACTGGATGTTTCATGCTGTGTGTCCCTCTTAGGGGCCCAAGGGAGACACAGGGCTGGCAGGATCCGCAGGAACCAAGGGAGATCAGGTACCTGAGGGTTATCGCTCAGATGGTAAACACCCATCACACACACACACACATATGCTAACCTGTCCCTTACTGTGTCTCTCTCTAGGGTTTCCAAGGCCAGCCAGGGTTCCCGGGACCTCAGGTGAGTAAATACTGTCAAAGCAGAATCGTGTGTGTGTGTGTGTGTGTGTGTGTGTGTGTGTGTGCTCCGTGTTGAACTTCCGTCTGTACTGTGTGTGTTTGGTGTGTGTTTCCATCTCTACTGTGTGTGTTTCCAGGGGCCTCCCGGACCCCCTGGTAAAACAGGAAGAGACGGCCCCCCCGGGCCCAAGGCTGAAAAGGTGGGACTAGCTGCTTTCGGATAAACAAATACTTGAATACTCGATATATACTTGGCTGTATTGATGTTATAATATGGACTAAACACCACCCCCCCCTCTATATTTATTTCCCTCTGTGTCTCTCTCCCTCTGTGTCTCTCTGTCTCTCTGTCTCTCTCTCTCTCTCCCTCTCCCCCTCTCCCCCTCTCTGTCTCTCCCCCTCTCTGTCTCTCCCCCTCTGTGTCTCTCCCTCTCTGTCTCTCCCCCTCTGTGTCTCTCCCTCTCTGTCTCTCCCCCTCTGTGTCTCTCTCCCTCTGTGTCTCTCCCCCTCTGTGTCTCTCTCCCTCTGTGTCTCTCTGTCTCTCTGTCTCTCTCTCTCTCTCCCTCTCCCCCTCTCCCCCTCTGTGTCTCTCTCCCTCTGTGTCTCTCTGTCTCTCTGTCTCTCTCTCTCTCTCCCTCTCCCCCTCTCCCCCTCTCTGTCTCTCTCCCTCTCTGTCTCTCTCTCTCTCTCCCTCTCCCCCTCTCCCCCTCTCTGTCTATCTGTCTCTCTGTGTCTCTCCCCCTCTGTGTCTCTCTCCCTCTGTGTCTCTCCCTCTCTGTCTCTCTTCCTCTCTGTCTCTCTCTCTCTCTCCCTCTCCCCCTCTCCCCCTCTCTGTCTATCTCCCTCTGTGTCTCTCCCCCTCTGTGTCTCTCCCTCTCTGTCTCTCTTCCTCTCTGTTTCTCTCTCTCTCTCCCTCTCCCCCTCTCTGTCTCTCTCCCTCTGTGTCTCTCCCCCTCTGTGTCTCTCTGTCTCTCTGTGTCTCTCTCCCTCTGTGTCTCTCCCTCTCTGTCTCTCTTCCTCTCTGTCTCTCTCTCTCTCTCCCTCTCTGTCTCTCCCCCTCTGTGTCTCTCTTCCTCTCTGTCTCTCCCCCTCTGTGTCTCTCCCCCTCTCTGTCTCTCTGTCTCTCTCCCTCTGTGTCTCTCCCCCTCTGTGTCTCTCTCCCTCTGTGTCTCTCTGTCTCTCTGTCTCTCTCTCTCTCTCCCTCTCCCCCTCTCCCCCTCTCTGTCTCTCTCCCTCTGTGTCTCTCTGTCTCTCTGTCTCTCTCTCTCTCTCCCTCTCCCCCTCTCCCCCTCTGTGTCTCTCTCCCTCTGTGTCTCTCTGTCTCTCTGTCTCTCTCTCTCTCTCCCTCTCCCCCTCTCCCCCTCTCTGTCTCTCTCCCTCTCTGTCTCTCTCTCTCTCTCCCTCTCCCCCTCTCCCCCTCTCTGTCTATCTGTCTCTCTGTGTCTCTCCCCCTCTGTGTCTCTCTCCCTCTGTGTCTCTCCCTCTCTGTCTCTCTTCCTCTCTGTCTCTCTCTCTCTCTCCCTCTCCCCCTCTCCCCCTCTCTGTCTATCTGTCTCTCTGTCTCTCTCCCTCTGTGTCTCTCCCCCTCTGTGTCTCTCCCTCTCTGTCTCTCTTCCTCTCTGTCTCTCTCTCTCTCTCCCTCTGTGTCTCTCCCCCTCTGTGTCTCTCTGTCTCTCTGTGTCTCTCCCCCTCTGTGTCTCTCTCCCTCTGTGTCTCTCCCTCTCTGTCTCTCTTCCTCTCTGTCTCTTTCTCTCTCTCCCTCTCCCCCTCTCCCCCTCTCTGTCTCTCTCCCTCTGTGTCTCTCTCCCTCTGTGTCTCTCTCCCTCTCCCCCTCTCCCCCTCTCTGTCTCTCCCCCTCTGTGTCTCTCTTCCTCTCTGTCTCTCCCCCTCTGTGTCTCTCCCCCTCTCTGTCTCTCTGTCTCTCCCCCTCTTTGTCTCTCCCCCTCTCTGTCTCTGTGTCTCTCCCCCTCTGTGTCTCTCTCCCTCTGTGTCTCTCCCCCTCTCTGTCTCTCCCCCTCTGTGTCTCTCTCCCTCTGTGTCTCTCCCCCTCTCTGTCTCTCTCCCTCTGTGTCTCTCCCCCTCTTTGTCTCTCTCCCTCTGTGTCTCTCCCTCTCTGTCTCTCTCCCTCTCTGTCTCTCTCCCTCTCTGTCTCTCTCCCTCTCTGTCTCTCTCCCTCTGTGTCTCTCCCCCTCTTTGTCTCTCTCCCTCTGTGTCTCTCCCTCTCTGTGTCTCTCTCCCTCTGTGTCTCTCTCCCTCTCTGTCTCTCTCCCTCTCTGTCTCTCTCCCTCTCTGTCTCTCTCCCTCTGTGTCTCTCTCCTAGGGTATCAATGGACCTGCAGGGCCCCAGGGCTCCCAGGGTCCCTCTGGGTCTCCCGGATCTCCAGGAATGATGGTACGTCTGGCTGGTTGTGTGGATAGCTGGCTGGCAGTCTGGCTGGTTGTGTGACTAGCTGGCTGGCAGTCTGGCTGGTTGTGTGGATAGCTGGCTGGCAGTCTGGCTGGTTGTGTGGATAGCTGGCTGGCAGTCTGGCTGGTTGTGTGGATAGCTGGCTGGCAGTCTGGCTGGTTGTGTGGATAGCTGGCTGGCAGTCTGGCTGGTTGTGTGGATAGCTGGCTGGCAGTCTGGCTGGTTGTGTGACTAGCTGGCTGGCAGTCTGGCTGGCTGGTTGTGTGACTAGCTGGCTGGCAGTCTGGCTGGCTGGTTGTGTGACTAGCTGGCTGGCAGTCTGGCTGGTTGTGTGACTAGCTGGCTGGCAGTCTGGCTGGCTGGTTGTGTGACTAGCTGGCTGGCAGTCTGGCTGGCTGGTTGTGTGACTAGCTGGCTGGCAGTCTGGCTGGTTGTGTGACTAGCTGGCTGGCTGGTTATGTTGCTGATCTGCTGGCTGGCTAGGTGGTCTGTGGGTGTTTGTGAGATTGTTCATGTGAAGCCCCTCACCTCTCAAGCCTCACCTGTGTCTGTATAGGGACCCCCTGGCATCGAAGGTCTGGATGGTAAAGATGGCAAACCAGGCATGCAGGTAAGAGTGGCCTCACACACACACACACACACACACACACACACAGCTATGTAGATTCATCACAGTAGTCTCTCTCTGTCTCTTTTTTTCTCTCTCTCTCCCTCCCTCTTTCTCACTTTTTCCCTCTCTCTCTCTTTCTCTTTCTCTCTCCCTCTCTCCCTCTCTGTCTCTCTCTCTCTCCCTCCCTCTCTCTCTCTTAGGGCGAGCCGGGATCTGTAGGACCTCCTGGACCTCGAGGCATCCCAGTGAGTGTTGTCCCTGTCACAGACGAGTCCGTCTCGTCATCTCTGCCTAGACAGAGAGAGCTCCATGACTCATCTTAGATATGCACAGCAGGACAGCAAAAAAAAACACTCAGCCGCTTGGAAGAGTATTCCATGTAGATGTTCATCTCCTCAGACAGATCATCTTCCTCTGATTGATATCATCTATCCAAAGTCAAGTGGGTGGTGTGTGTGCAGGGGGGGATTTGGGCGTGTGTTTGAACACGCGTGTGCGTGTGTTAATCTGGACCTCAGGCAGTCTCCATCCTTTTTCCGAGATGCTTCCCTCATTACCTATGCTCGTTTATTCCAAGATCGTTATCTCCCATTCCAGCATGTCACTGAGACATGTACAACTAATAGACACTGATGAAGCTAGGACTAAACCTTACACTCTGTCTCTCTCTCTCTCTCTCACACACACACACAGTTAGCCTGACTCTGTTTTCTGTGTAGTCTGTGAAAATGCCGATATTGTTGTATTCTGTGGTTCTGAGGATTCAGGTCTCATGGCCTGTTGAGATTCACGCATGTTGAACTGAAGAACTGAACACACACAGTTAGCCTGACTCTGTTTTCTGTGTAGTCTGTGAAAATGCCGATATTGTTGTATTCTGTGGTTCTGAGGATTCAGGTCTCATGGCCTGTTGAGATTCACGCATGTTGAACTGAAGTTGCTCTGATTTGTCTTCCCAGGGTTTTAAAGGGAAGACGGGTCATGTCGGCTTCCCTGGACTGAAGGTCAGTTACGAGAGCACTTCTCCTCCCTCTCTTCCTTTCTCTCTCGCTCTCGCTCATAACTCATTCCGTTTGATGCTGCAGCGTATCTAGACAGATGAGACAGTCGAAATGCGTTTGGATAGAAAGGTATGCACCCGTGTTTTGATTTTAAACCTGATCTCTTGTCTTCCCTTCCCCACCACCTTCTTCTATATTGCCCTTTCCTCTCCTTCATCCTCCCCTCTCCTCCTCCCCTCCTCCTCCTCTCCTCTCAGGGGGACACAGGGCCTGTAGGTCCGCCTGGTGTAGCTGGACGGCCAGGCTTGGAGGTCAGTTGACCGCAACCTCCACCGCAGTCCACAGTACTCTCTGAACCCTGTACATTTGAGTACACATTATATACAGCATGTCCCGTACAGCGTGACAGAGTCTGACCTTGACGTGTGTTGCCTTGTCAGGGTGACCAGGGGACCCCCGGACCTCAGGGTCGACCCGGTCCCTCCGGACATGCGGTGAGTCCATGACCTTTGACCTGTAGCTTCGCGGGAAGCACGGGGATGAAGGTGTGCTGGTGTTAGGTTCAGGTGTCCAGTCAGTGTTAACGGGGGGTTGTTTGGTCTGTGTAGGGACCTCCAGGGCCCGTCGGACCGGCTGGACCTGTAGGAGCGACTGGGGAGGTGAGAGGAGATGGTGCTACTGTCTCACACGGCTGCTGGTTCCATCTCTCACTCAGCTAACACTAGTCTGTGTCTCTCTCACTCTCTTACTGTCTGTCCCTCTCTTTCTCTCTCCCTGTCTCTCTCTCTTTCTGTCTCTCTCTCTTCCTGTCTCTCTTCCTGTCTGTCTGTCTCTCTCTTCCTCTCTCTCTCTTCCTGTCTCTCTCTTTCTGTCTCTCTCTCTTCCCGTCTCTCTTCCTGTCTGTCTCTCTCTCTCTTCCTCTCTCTTCCTGTCTCTCTCTCTCTTCCTGTCTCTCTCTCTCTTCCTGTCTCTCTCTCTTCCTGTCTCTCTCTCTTCCTGTCTCTCTCTTTTCCTGTCTCTCTTTCTCTTCCTGTCTGTCTCTTTCCAGGGTATAAAGGGAGAGAAGGGCCAGGCAGGAGAGAGGGGGTTGCCAGGCATGGGGGGCTCTCCAGGACCCCCCGGACACCCAGGACAGATGGTCAGTACCCATGATGCACCTGATCAGATCTGCACGTTATCCTCCATTATCTTGCATCATGCAACATCTCTCTCTCTGTCTCTCTCTCTCTCTCTCTCTCTCTCTCTCTCTCTCTCTCTCTCTCTCTCTCAGGGAGAGCCAGGCAGCGATGGGCCTGCTGGGAAAGATGTAAGCAATGCTTCAGATATTCAATTTTCTCATAATAATAGTAATTATCATCATCATGTACTCGACTATCAACTGCCATCCATTTATATTTACAGGGGTCACCTGGTCAACCAGGAGAGAATGGACAACATGGTCAGAAAGTAAGAATTCTGCCTGTCTGTCTATCTATCTGTCTGTCTGTCTATCTATCTGTCTGTCTGTCTGTCTGTCTGTCTGTCTGTCTGCCTGTCTGCCTGTCTGCCTGTCAGTCTGATGAATGTAGGTCAAAGAGAAGGTGCTCCCAGTGAAGCTCCCAGTGCTGACGTCCTGTCCCTCTGGTGTGCGTCCAGCTCCATGTGCTGAACACGCTCTGAGGCTTCTGCCTGCTCAGCACACTCACTTAACACAGTCATCAGTTCACCAACCCCCGCCGACCCCTGTCTCCCACAGCCCTCGTTCCCTTCCACCACATCACCCCCCCCCCCCCCCCCAACCCTCAATAAGAGCACAGCTATTCCCATTGTGCTCCCTAGAGCTGACTCCAGTCTGTGGATATTGGGATAGCATTATAGCTACAAGAGGAGAATAACTCTATTAGCTGTAAAGGGGCCGATTGCTGGATGAGGCTATCAGTCATGCTGGCAGGATAGCGTTGTCAGGCCTTTTAGCTCCATAGACAGGATAAGAAAAGAGACACAACGTCCTGCTTCCCCTCTCTCTCATCAGCCTGCGTCCAGTGGTGACTGGGGAACATTAGCCCTTAATTATGGCCAGCTGTGTCCTTCATAAATCACTTTCTCTCTTAAAGGCCTGTTTGCGGGGGCCCTGTGGGAGTGTTTACCGAGACGTGATTGGCTGCGTCGCTGTTTATCATGGTGTGAAGGGTGAAGCAGGGTGAAGCCCCCCTCGCAGGGCCGGTTAGGACCCGGTTCCTCTCTGAAAACAACGCACCCTTTATTTGTCTCCTCGTCGGAGTTCCTTTCACTGTTTTGAGGAAGAAGGTGACGACTTGTGAATGTCTCTCTTGAATCTCTACAAAGTTCACGGTCGTTTGTAGAGATTCAACTTTCCGAGATACGGCGTGTAACATTCTCGTGTTCCTCTCCTTCCCTCGCAGGGCGAGGCGGGGGCCGCAGGGCAGAGGGGGTCCCCTGGGGAGCGAGGCCGCCCTGGCCCCCCTGGAGGGGGCTACTCCTCCAAGGATTCGGGGCCCATGCCTGGCCCGGTGGGACCCAGAGGGGAGAGGGGGAGCCCGGGCTCCCCAGGCCCATCCGGAGGCCCCGGACCTTCAGGGACACCTGGACAAGACGTGAGTCCCTACCCTGGCGTGTGGCTCTCTTCCCTGTGAGGAATAGATTGCGCCTGTTTTTTTTTGGGGGGGGGGGGGGGGTCACGAGACGTAATGGAAAGCCTGAAGAAAGCCTACTGTTCCTATGATGTCATAGTTCTGTCTCTCTCTCCCTCCCTCCCTCCCTCTGTCTCCACAGGCGATAGTCAACTACGATGACATCAAGAGCTACATCCGCCAGCAGGTCATCAAGATATTTGATGGTGAGAACCTCCTGACGTGTCTCTGGGATTTGGGGATTTCCTGTCCTATCAGTTGAGTGTGTGTGTTTCTTATTGTGTCACACGTCCTCATTGTGTACCTCCCCCTCTCTCCCCCCCCGCAGAGAGAATGGCCTACTATCTGTCCCGTATGCAGGTGCCAGAGTCGGTAGCGTCTCCTGGCCGCCCCGGGCCCCCGGGGAAGGATGGGAACCCAGGGAGACCGGGCTCCACAGGGGCCCCCGGACTCCCGGGTCAGATCGGCCGTGAGGGCAGGCAGGGACCAGTGGGTCCCGTTGGTGAGTCACTCCCTGAACACACCCACAAGACATTCTAACATTGCATTACTGTACCTTTAAATAAACATACACAGTGTTACGTCAACCTCACTGCTTCTTCCAGGTCCCCGTGGCCCCCATGGAGTGAAGGGAGATAAGGGTGTTGGAGAGATGGGAGATTCAGGCCCTCCTGGTGCCCCAGGTAAGAACCAGACCTCTGTGGGCTCTCTAGACAGTTCCTAACCGTACACAACTTCCAGAGAGCTAGTCCTGCATATACATACTTACAATCATGTCTGCCTTCCAGGACAGGAAGTAGGTAAGCACTTACTTCCTGTCCTGGAACGATGCCTGTGCAGCTTCAACACCTTTGTTTCACCCTCTTCTGCTCCCCCTCGCAGGAGTGCCCGGGCCCCCAGGTTATGGTAAGATGGGGCCCACAGGCCCCATGGGACAACAGGGGATCCCTGGAGTGTCTGGACCCCCAGGAACTCCAGGCAACTCAGGGAAGGATGGAAGGTGTAACCCCTCTGACTGTATGACTCACCAAGTGGAGTACAACCCCAAGGGTCCACCTATGAAGGGGCCCTACTAGAAAGAGAGAGAGAGAGAGAGAGAGAGAGAGAGGGGGGGAGAGGGAGAGAGAGAGGTGGATTGAGGAGGAGAAACTGAAGAGGGAAGAGAGACCAAGCCTAAGACCATTTTGATAGACACGGTTCATTTCTTGATTCCACAAAGAAACAAAAGCAAGAGCACCAAAAAATAAAATAATCACCCACAGGCCTTTCCTTACAGCTGTAGACGTCTCTAACTGTGTAGAAAGGAGCGTGAGTGCAGTGGGAAGGAGTCCACTCAGATAGAGCACAGCTCAGAGCTTCTCTCCTTTGTGACCCCAGATCAGCCCTGTAACTCACAATTCCCTGTGATGTGCTTTCTTTCATCATTCTTCAAATCCCTTTGGCTACAACTGTCTGAATATGTTTCATAAGTCTGTGTGGGCTTTGAACAACCACCTAGAAGCTTGTTTGGTACTAGAAAAACGACCTACTACTTCATAATCCTTGTACTCGTTCTGATTGATTAATGTGCCTGTGGGAGTATATGGCAGCTGCTCTGTTCTCCATTGCTTTTGTCTGAATGCCATAGATGGTACTCTGCTTTGCATCCTTTTACTGATCTATCGTTTTCATTCCACCCAAATTCCATTAAGTTTCATTGATATGCTTGAATATAGTGTTGACTAAGTATTCTCTATATGAGACTGGTAAAAAACATCTGCATGTATACCTGCTTTCCCCACCAAACCAGAGAGCCTGTTTTGTATATATTTGTATTTATATATAGCTGCTTTTGATACTTTTTGGAGAAAAAACATTATTGGCGTCAACATGGCTCACCTTTGGTTTGTTTTTGTCAAATGTCAAAAAGTCTGTCGCAATGCAAGGTGGTACCATGTTGGTCAATGTTTTTAAGCTTTTAAATTGAAAACTGTCAAAAAATCTCATGTTATCAAGCGTCAATGTCACTTGAATTTGTATTTGTTCAAACTGGTCCAAAATCCTTCTTACTGTACCGAGCTCACTGAAAACACCTGGAACCTTCTCCTACATAAACAAGCATGTTCTTTTCCAAAACCAAACTTGAGGCCTTCAACAGAGCTGGTTCTGCAGGTGCTACAGCTCCGATGACCACTAAGGTTGAACATTGTTTTCAGAGTAAGGGATACTCACATAAATACTGTGTGTTTTAATGTCGCCATTCATCTGTTATTCATCTGCCTATTCCTGTACCTGCTGCGTGCATGTCATGTTTTTACTACATTCCCTAATCCAGCATCTGTTCTCAGACCTGTGTGATGCGAATGACTGTACGTGTCTGTCTGTGAGCTTGTGTGTGTGTGTGTGTGTGTTGCCATCATCATGCCATTTTACGTCCAATCATTTTTTTTATCGATCTTTTTAGAAAAGGAGCTAATAAAGAATTTTTAAGCAGAAATGTGTTGTGGTCTTTAGTGAACAATGACGTAATGGCCTGAGTAACCTCCCGTATCACATAGCTCGTCTTTAAACATGTCTGACGACAAGAGATGGAGCAGCTTTGGGAACACGAGATTTTATTACCCGCAAGAGCTACCTGAATGGATTCTGCCACAGGGTACGTAAAGGCCAACCAAAATGTTATTAAGGGATCCAACTGGGACTTGAAATGGAATTGTTTCCTCACATGATAGAGAAGAACATTCAGTTTTACAAAACGTTCCTCTTTATTGGTTTGGGTTGACCTGAACAACCAGGAAAAAGAAGAGAAAAAAAAACTTTTTTCTTTACAGGTGAATCATATAACGAACAATAAATAGTCTCTGATAATGAAAATAATCAGTCCTTGTCTTAGTAAAGCTGGCACGTGTGGATTTTGACAGTGGCATAGAAAGCACATTCGTAACTGGAATTTGTTTGGAAACAATTTGTTTCTGGAGAAATGGTGACACTTTATTACCAATTAAGTTCATTAACATTGGGCCTTTTCGGTTCATACTTTGACCTATTTTCTCTACATGTAATCAACACACATTTACAAAGATTTACAGCATTGAATTATAAGAGATGTGGGTGTTTGTCAGCGTATGCTGTTGCCAGGCAACAAGAGGAAGAGACAAAGCAAGTAATTCGTTTCTAGGTAGAGGTTTAGCGAGAAAAAAGCCAGGCAATGTACACGTGAGGTAAAAAGGGGACTTAACTGAAACTAATAGAAATACTTCTTACAAACGTACAGTATTGAGTTGGAATTTAAAATTTAATTATTTATTGGTACTTCATTGTACACTTTCGAGGCATCACTTTTGATGATGGGGTTAGGTATGCTTGCTCTCTCAACTCTGAAATATATTTTTTAAATCAATATTGCAGATATAAAACAATACCATTCAAAGTGACCACGATATATAAGAAAAAGCACCAATTATCCGACTATCAAGTCTTGTTTATTTTCCTCCCTGTCCAAGCCTCTTGGTGATGTCATAGGTAGGCCTTGCTCTCTCTAGTCTAGTAAGGGGGTGGGATAGCCAGGCATGACTGACAGTGACCGCCACCAATCCCAGACCAGAGCTTGTTAATTCAGAGGGGTGAGTGGCTGTGATGGGGGTTCAAAGTGTGTGTGTGTGGGGGGGGGGGGGGGGGGGTGCGAACAGAGACTCCAAACAGTTCAAACTGAAGGTCGTCAATTCAGAGTGTGGGGGCAACGTCAGTCACCGTAATTCCGCCCCCCACTCCACACTCTCTTGATGGTGTCCAACTGAGATAAGCAACTCATCTCTCTCTCTCTTTCTCCTCTCCTCCTCCTCTCTCTCTCTCTCCTCCTCCTCTCTCTCTCTCTCCCAGGTGTTGTGGGTAGCAGGTGGAGAGATGTGTCTTTAGACGCCGGGCCCTTTGACCCTGGCGGAGTCCTGTAGTCTCGGGGAGGTGTAGGCGGAGGCTGCCAGGCAAGCCGCAGCCTCACAGAACCCTGGGAGGCCGGGAGGGCCCGCCTTACCGGGGTGACCAGCCTCTCCTGCCGAGCCCTGGGGTCCTCGTTCGCCTGGTCTGCCGTCCCTCGCCACGCCATCGATACCGGGAGAGCCTGGAGGAGGAGGGAGGGATGGAGGGGAGAACAGGGGGAGATATTAGAGAAAGAAGAAAAAGGAGAAGCAGGGAGGGGAGGAAGAGGAACCGGAGGAGATGGAGCGAATGACGGAAAGAGGAAGAGTTTAGTCCTTCGAATCTGTCTCCCTGTCTTTACATGAGTGTGCTAGACGTTTCTTGTCTGCCTAATGACGAGAAGCTCTTCTGCGAGAGAGAGTGAGAGAGAGAGAGAGAGAGAGAGAGAGAGAGAGAGAGAGAGAGAGTGGAGAGGGGGTTCACCTGGGATTCCTGGTGGTCCAGGCTGGCCCGCGTGAGGGCGACCGGGCTCTCCTCGATCTCCCTTCACGCCTCTCTTTCCTGGAAGAGAACGAGGACCAAGGGGTCAGTTCCACCTGCCAACATCACCTGCCGTAGCCTTGAACAACCACCTCACACCTTTATGAGGCTTTAGGTCCGATAGCCTGATCCTCTACACACAATCTCCAACTCTACCTTTCAGTCCGGTGTTGCCGATCTGGCCCGAGGATCCGATCATGCCTGGGATGCCGCGGGCACCTGTGAGACCGTGAGGGCCCTGGGGGCCAGGGGCTCCTGGGGGTCCAGGGGGGCCTGGGGGGCCCATGACGCCGGCTCCCCCCAGCACTGCCCTCTTAGCACTCACTGCCACCGCCGCCAGCCTCTCTGGAGAAAGAGGACGGGAAAAACGTTCATTTCTTTCCTCCTTCATAATTTATCTTGAGATATCTTCGTCCATCTTTTCTAATAATAACAACCTCTGGATGACTCACGGGATTGGACGCCTGAAGGAATTGAGCGCGTTAAAGTTGGAAAATGAAAGTCTCTCACCTTGAAGCATCTTGAGCACCACCTCAATGATATGTTGGTCGGATGCGTCTCGTCCCTGCAGGTAAACAATCAAACAGGATGTAAACACTGCTACATCCTGATTAATTAACCAGCACTGCTTGATCAAGCGATCCTTGGCATAACAAATCACTGTCTTCTTCTGTGTGTGTGTGTGTGTGTGTCTACGATCTGTCGACTGTATGTGGGTGTGAGTTAGGGGGGGGAGGAACTCACCGCCGTGCCCAGGATGCCAGGCATGCCTGGAACTCCTCTCTCCCCGTTGAGGCCTCTGGGTCCAGGCAGGCCGGCGGGGCCTTGGTCCCCTGGTTTCCCCGGGTCCCCTGTGGGGCCGTTGTGTCCAGGGTCCCCCCTCACTCCTTGCTGTGGGAGGGGGAAAAGCAGAACAGGGAGAGAGAAGCGTGGATAAGGATATGGGCTGATAGATAGGTGGAGGATCAATGGGAAGAAGGAAATAGATGTTCCTGCTCTTACCTGTCCTTTGGGTCCAGGTTCACCGGACAAACCCTGTCGAGACCAACAGGAGTCACAGTCAAAACCTCACGCAGGTCCATGCGACAATACCAGCAGTTTGAAGTCATTGAATGTCCTGCAAATAGACAAGGATTGCACTGACCTTTTCACCTTTCTCTCCGGCCAAGCCCTCAACACCTGGGTCCCCCTGAAAGAGAGATGGAGAGAGAGAGACAGAGAGAGAGAGAATCAGAAAGAGAAAGAGAACGGGACAAACAGACAAACCGAGTGTGACGGATACAGAATGAGAGAGAGACAGAACAAGGGAGAGACAGAGTGAGAGAGAGCCAAGCGTTTGAAATAGAAGAGGAAGAGGCAGAGTTAAGCGAAATCAAAAGAAAGCCGAGAAAACCAAGATCTCAGTGGAAAATTCCCCAATGAATACATCCACACAATGTGAATGTATCAGAAACCATATCTGTTTGGGTTCTTGAACAAGTTCTCGTTACTTACAAAGTCTCCCTTCGCCCCAACTTTTCCTTGGAATCCCTGGGAAGACCATAAATAAATAAATAAAGTGAAATACATAATATATATAGCCATAAAGAGGCAAGGACAGCATATATTGATTCACCCTGAGACGTGAGACCCCACAAAGTAAGAAAGATGTAGTTTCATCTCTGAAACATGCAAGATGATGGCTCCTGGATTATCATTTATATTGCTTAGGCCCCTTGCAAGTGATTGACTGTATGGTGGTAGGCTGGATATTACTGTAATGGGTAAACACTGCCACCAACAGGCAGGTAACTGCATGAAGCCCTGAAATGTGGTGCATCCAAACAAAAACAAAAACACACACACACCTTGTCTCCCTTGGTGCCTGTGATGCCTTGAGCCCCTGGGATGCCCATGGGCCCTCTCTCTCCATGACTTCCCTGCAAGAACAGAACGAAAGCGGGCACTGAACACACACAAACCCACAAGTCCGTACAGACCCGGAAGTCCAGACTCAGTCACCATTCACATTCATAGACTGATTCTGATTTGGTAGATTGGAGTTAGTGTTCTGTGCAGAGCTGACTCACGACTTTGCCGACCACACCCTGGGGGCCCACGGGGCCCCTCTGACCTCGGTCACCCTGAGAGAAGAAGGGAGGAGAGACAGAGGTCAGCCATGGGAGCAGGAGCATTCAAAGAAAACTTGTTGCTGGGAGGGCTGTGGGACGTGCGTACCTTAGGCCCTGGAACACCCTCCATACCAGCCTCGCCAGGAAGACCAGGCTCACCCTGAGAGAGAGAGAGAGAGAGAGAGAGAGAGAGAGAGAGAGAGAGAGAGAGAGAGAGAGAGAGAGAGAGAGAGAGAGAGAGAGAGAGAGAGAGAGAGAGAGAGAGAGAGAGAGAGAGAGAGAGAGAGAGAGAGAGAGAGAGAGAGAGAGAGAGAGAGAGAGAGAGAGAGAGAGAGAGAGAGAGAGAGAGAGAGAGAGAGAGAGAGAGAGAGAGAGAGAGCAGTTAAATCTACATGCACACAAACACACGTGTGTAGAACTCTGTTAGAGCTGTGTTAGCCAAGGCTGGGTCCAGTAGTGTGTTTCCCATGGTCGTGTGAGGGCTGCAGGGGTACCCAGTGAGGGCTGCAGGGGTACCCAGTGAGGGCTGCAGGGGTACCCAGTGAGGGCTGCAGGGGTACCCAGTGAGGGTGTGAGGGCTGCAGGGGTACCCAGTGAGGGTGTGAGGGCTGCAGGGGTACCCAGTGAGGGTGTGAGGGCTGCAGGGGTACCCAGTGAGGGTGTGAGGGCTGCAGGGGTACCCAGTGAGGGCTGCAGGGGTACCCAGTGAGGGTGTGAGGGCTGCAGGGGTACCCAGTGAGGGCTGCAGGGGTACCCAGTGAGGGCTGCAGGGGTACCCAGTGAGGGTGTGAGGGCTGCAGGGGTACCCAGTGAGGGTGTGAGGGCTGCAGGGGTACCCAGTGAGGGTGTAAGGGCTGCAGGGGTACCCAGTGAGGGCTGCAGGGGTACCCAGTGAGGGTGTGAGGGCTGCAGGGGTACCCAGTGAGGGTGTGAGGGCTGCAGGGGTACCCAGTGAGGGTGTGAGGGCTGC
>NC_140364.1:12340000-12415000 GCF_054491055.1 Hypomesus nipponensis | reverse complement strand
AGCCACGGATGGAAATGAGTGGGGGCTAGTGAGGTCCAAGTTCATACATGAGTCTATGGGGACCCCCACAATCATTTTTAGTTTGGAGGGGTCCACATTTTATTATGTATCATGTCAGTAGGGCTTGATAGGTTAGTGTTTAATTCCAAATGTTTCAAACATTAGATTTCATAACATTAAAAAGTGGAAAAGATCAGGATAAGATGATAAAAAAGTATATTTTCAATTTTTGTAACGGTTATATTTTAGGGGACTGCCCTCCCCCACAAGTCATACTTCATTTCGGGAGATGCTGTTTGGAGGGTGATGTCAGAAGCACGGGAAGGCAGATTGACACCTAAATGAGGAACGAGATGGGATTTAAGATGGTCTTACCTGGAACTCTGCACTGCCCTCCTCACCTCCCAGAAACTTCCCTGGAGGTCCCTGAGAGAGAACGGGATGGAGAGCGAGGGAGAGCAAGGTGAGGAGGGAGGGGAGAAATCAAAATAAAAAAACATTTCAAAAAAACATGTTTTGATTAGCAAGTGAGCGATGGAGACAGAGAGAGATGGAGAGTTGCAGAGATGAAGAAAGATACAGATACTCAGCCAGAGAGAGACAGGTCACGGATTGTATCTCAAGCTGAGCCAGGAGTCTCTCTTTCTTCCTGTCTTTGTGTGCTAGATATTGACTCAGAGAGTATAGACTTTCTCCAGCCTGGCCCTGATGTATACAGTAGGCAGGTAGAAGAGACAGGGCAGCCTTATCTCATGGGACTTTATTTACTCTGGGACAGCAGTAACCTAAACAAATACCCTCCTCTGGGCTGTCTGCATCACTCTCCATGGAGCTACACCACACCTGGAATCACTCAGCCACAGCCACAAACAAACACACACACACAAACCCCCGAATAGATTTGGCCTACACATTACTGTACAGCTATGCACAATAGCTTGGTGTAAAATAGTTCAGTGTTAAACGACAAGTGTGTCACTTCCTGGTTTGTGTCTGGTACTGGGTGTGTAACTTGCTGGTTTGCATCTGGTACTGGGTGTGTACTTCCTGGTTTATGTCTGATATTTGGTGTGCACTTCCTGGTTTATGCCTGATATTTGGTGTGTACTTCCTGGTTTGTGTCTGGTACTGGATGTGTACTTCCTGGTTTGTGTCTGGTACTGGATGTGTACTTCCTGGTTTGTGTCTGGTACTGGATGTGTACTTACTGGTTTTCCTGCAACTCCTGAGATTCCGGGGGCTCCAGGGGGACCCATGGCACCCTGAGAGGGGCAGAGGAAGAGATGGGGAAACCTCATGAGGAAGACTAACAGACCAACTGTAAGTGATGAAGACTAGGATTGTAGTCAATCAGGTCCTTGGTCCTGGATTAACAGGAGTAATGTCATGGATGCATGTGATCCTGGAGAGCTCTGTGGATTTACCTTGGGTCCAGTCACCCCAATCTCACCAGGGAGACCAATTGGTCCTGGTGCGCCCTATTTAGAGACAGACAGCGAGAGAGATTTATCAATAAAAGCACACTTCCAGTGTCAATTAATTCGCAGTTCAATATAATTGTCTCAAGGACTTAGTGAGTAATTGGTTGTGTGTGTATTACAAAGGGCCTATCAAGACGGACCTTGTAATTGACCAATGCATTTGATAGGCACTTAAAATCCACTTACAGCCAATCCAGGGAGGCCAGGTCCCTATGGAGCGGAAGTAGAGAGAGAGGATGGGGAGGGGGGATTAAGGGTTAAAAGCCATCGATGTTTCAATTATCGAATCAAGAAAAATAATTAGCCTTTGGCAACGGTAATTCAATGGAGAACGTATCCACACAACCATGACACCAGATAGAATGGGACTGGCCCTGTCATACCCTTTCACAGAGAAAACTAGTAGTGTGTGTTTAATCTGTCAGCATGATTAAATTGTAAACACGTGTCGGGGAAATTGCATTTAGACAAAGGAACTAATTTACTCTGTGTTGTTGCATCCATGCATGTCACCAGCTGACTTCAGTGTGTAAACATGAATGGTTGGCATTTCATGTGGACCCATAGCACCATCTACGGGTGGATTGTGGGTAACTGAGTCTTAAAGGGTTTCCTCTGATGAGTTTACGGTTTGTGGCGTGTAGCTTGTACCATGTGTGGTGGTGAGGTGATGCTGCTTCAAGTGTACTTACAGGGGGGCCAGGCTCACCACCAGGACCAGGCTGGCCCTGCACAACACAACAACAAACAATATGACTGGTTGTCTCAGAGTAAAGGCAGCATGTGATAGGATCAGAAAAGTGATCTGCCTGCTGTTCAGATCATCAGTATAGCAACATGGTGATAATCAAATAAAGTGAGTTTTCCTTGGACCTGATTTTGAGTCACAGCACGTAAATCAGTATGTTTCTTTGCATGAATGGCATTGTCTCTTCACTGTCACGGTTGGCGAGTTTTGAAATGAAGAAAAAGGGAGAGAGATTCTTGCCTTAGGTCCAGGGCTACCGATAGGCCCTCTGTCTCCCTTTGCGCCAATCAAACCCTGGAGGAGAGAGAGAGAGAGAGAGAGAGAGAGAGAGAGAGAGAGAGAGAGAGAGAGAGAGAGAGAGAGAGAGAGAGAGAGAGAGAGAGAGAGAGAGAGAGAGAGAGAGAGAGAGAGAGAGAGAGAGAGAGAGAGAGAGAGAGAGAGAGAGAGAGAGAGAGAGAGAGAGAGAGAGAGAGAGAGAGAGAGAGAGAGAGAGAGAGAGAGAGAGAGAGAGAGAGAGAGACTGTTAAGGCATTGCTTGACTAAGCTAATACTCCATCTGACCCGAATTCCCTTCATCACAACGGGACAAACTCTTGATCAAGGTTGACACTTCCTGGAGATTAAGAGGCTAGAAGTATTGAGATTCCAGAGGGGATTACGAGCCAAAGCCCAGAAGAAAGTTTTGTTTTTGGTAGCATGTGACTGTGAGAACTGGACAGTGGTCACTTTCTGGTTCACTACAGAACCAGTGTATGGATTCACCTCGGTCAAGTCATTTAAGATACAAGCAACTTTCAACTGACAGCCGAGTGATGGTGGATATCACACACAGGACCAGAGAGGACGACTCACATCGATGCCGTTCTCCCCAGGTGGTCCATCTGCACCTGGCTCGCCTGGCTCCCCCTTTGGGCCCTACAATACACACAGACACATTAGGCAGCCACATACAGGAGTGTGCAAACTATCACACACACACACAGATGATAGAACTTACTAGAAGACCAGGAGGGCCTGGAGGTCCTGTGTCTCCCTACAGGAAGATAAAGAGAGAAGAAGAGGTGTAAAAAAAGAGAGTTTGTTGTTCATAAGTATCAAATGTTTAAATAAACGGGTGTGAGCTGGTGCAAACACAGACCAAGTGGCCACAGAGAGAGTATTGTAGTGATGTATAACTCTCTGTCCACCAAAGATCTCGGATCCTAAACGTATCCTAATCATTTTCCTTGTATGTTTTGTGACTTTGTCTGCTTGGATGTGAATAGCACATTACTTTACAACGCAAGGTTAGCAGGTGACCATTACAGGAAGGAGTTAGGTTAAGTTTATCCTTAACTGTTTACACAGTAGTCATCCATGTCATTATAGTCTTGATCAATTTATTGTTTACATCCATCCAGTCTTCCTTTAGATCTGGTCATTGCACAAGGCCATATGGGAGGGAAAGACTGCTTGAATTGATATGCATCCCAAGTAAGTATTGACTCCACCCTAGGATCATTTTCTGGGGTTCCTGTCTCACCGCCCAGCCCACACTGAAAAGGGTTTAATGGAGGACTGAAACTGTTAGATCAATGTGGCAGAAAATAGGTGGAGCTATGAATCAGACTTCATTGCACAATAGGTGTGTTCGACTTCATGCAGCGCCGGCGGCGCCGACAGTCGGCTGCAGTCGGATGCCTCGAAGCTGAGAATGCCATTGGCTGCTTCAAGTCAGCCGGGCTGCAGGCGGATGCAGGCGACGCCGAGGCTGTATGAAGTCGAATACACATAATGTTACCCAGACTCACAGAAGACAAAAGTGGTTCAGAAGTGAGTGCGCCCCTCCCATTGTTTAGTGACACAGACACCACATGGAATGTAGCGCGATAACATAACTCCCTAAATTGATTAGCTCCTGACAAAGCATTAATTCAGCGACTGTGCATTTTTATATATATTTTTGGATTATAAATTCATTAATTACATACATTTGCTGGAATTTGACATAGTTTGTATTCAAATCGGAACAAAAATATCAGCCAATTAAAACATGTATAATAATTATAGCATTAGCCAAAAAAGTAAGATAGCTTCAGATAGTTTATTATTTCATTGCATTTGTAAATTCTCTCCGTGTTTCTAGAATCTGTCTCTGTTTAGGCTAAGAATACCTTAAATGTATCACATTACTGTGACATTAGCCCAAACCCTCCTCGAGATGCAGGGAGAAAAAAAAACATCTCAAAGCCCCTCGTTCTGTGCCATGAACAGTGCCCTTTTGTGCAATCGTGTTTTCATTCAGAGCGCTCTCAGGTGGTACTACCGCCGTACTACAGGAGATCTCTCCATCGGTATTTCCCCCTGCACAATGACCGTCTTTGTGACAACCTGTTAGGTCTGCTCGCTGCGGCGCGGATACTCACATCAATGCCGTCGGACCCAGGGGTACCGGAGGGGCCGGCTGAACCAGCCTGGCCCTGAGGACCAGGAGGACCTCTCTGAAATAAAGGAAAATAAGAAGTAAGGTTAGGCTGATGTGAATGACAACAAACTTCTTGAATTCATTGATTTAGGATGTATTACCATATCCATGCAATTCAGATATACAAAATACAAATATTTTTTTTATTTTTTATGGATTTGTGTTTAAATAACAGAAGTTTGTATAGGCTTGAGTGAAAATTTCGAACTCATTGCATAGAAAGAACGATATGAATATGCTAATATTATTTAGACACAGTACACCATAGAAGTGTGAAATGTAGATAAAATCCAAACTGCAGCATGTGCTTTGCATAACACTCAAATATCCCAATCCCCACATATACATGACCCATCTGCTCTCTGCTTGACAAGGACATACGTAAGAAAGCAACAAAGTTCAAATTTGTATCAGATGTGAGGATTCCTGTGGGCCTAACACCTCACTCAAGAAATTAGCTAAATATTGGTGGCACAGCAAGCACAAAGTAAATAAAAGGTTGGTTCAAAAGTGAGGAAGGAAAGGGGGAGGGTACTGGAGGAGGTTTGGGGTAGGGGGAGGGGGGTCTTCAGACCAGGGATGTTTGCTGTACCCTTCCCCCCAATCTTGGAAATGTCTGCTGTCTTTCTTGATCAATCAGCCCCACCCAGACATAATCCTCAGAGTTTGGAAATACAGTCCGTGATGTTGGATCAGCTTGTTCTTGAACATTCCATGATAAGGGAGTCAGATGGCTGAGCGGTGAGGGAACCGGGCTAGTAATCGGAAGGTTGCTAGATCGATTCCCGGCTATGCCAAATGACGTTGTGTCCTTAGGCAAGGCACTTCACCCTACTTGCCTCGGGGGGAATGTCCCTGTACCTACTGTAAGTCGCTCTGGATAAGAGCGTCTGCTAAATGACTAAATGTAAATGTAAAATCCATCCTTTGTTGTGACGTTTGATAAACAGTAGCTTTCCCCTGGATGCCACGAAGGTGTGATTAGGTGGAGACAGACTTCAGGTCAAACATTCTGTCTGTGTTTGAATAGGGGGCTTCACAGTAACAAGTCTGTGTGTGTGTGTGTGTATGTGTATGTGTGTCAACGGATGAATGGCCACTTTCTCCTTTCCTTGTGAAAACAGTTTCTTGATTTTCCTTTTTCCTCAAAAATAGAGAGCTGTATGCATGCCAAAAATGTCATCTAGGATGTCGAATGATTTTGTCCATGGTCCATTTTGTAGGGTCATAGTCCACAGACAATACAGGTGAATCACTTATACAACATAGAATATTGATCTGATGTGACCCCATACACATTCCACACAGACACAGGTCCAACAGATATACATCCAACCAGATCAAATAAATAAATAAAACAAGCACATGTCATCACTACAATCATCCCGCATTCATATAATTCACCTTTTAGCTTCTTCAAGGGTCAACTACCACAACGCCACTTCATTCTTTGGTGCAGTTAAAGTAGTTAACAGCAATTTCCCCAACGCATTCCTTGGACCCCCAGTCCAAACCTCTGTCCTGGGGGCTTTTCCCTTCAACTTACCCAAGCTAGAGGCATCTAAGCCTGGGTACCTGGGATCCCAAGCCCCCCGGTCAACTCACCACTTGGGCCAAAGCCAGGCAAAGAGTCTGCAGCAGGACCCAGCACTTCAACACCGCCAAGAGACCAGCCATGATCCCTCTCCTTTCCCTCTCTCCTCAGCAGTAAATCCTCTCGTCTCTCTCCTCGTTCTACTCCCTTTCTCCTCTTCTGCCCTTGCTCCTAGCCAGAGGACAGTGCTTTGGGAAGAGGTATCCGAAAGGGGGGATGGGGGTTGTGTGCACGGCCCTGAAAAATCCACCCAGGAGAAGTGTGCGGAGGGATGGATGGAGGGATGGATGAAATGAGAGAGGTGTAACCCCAGCCCTACAGCCTGCCCCTGAGAACACAGGAGCTCCTGAAAGCCCCCTCCACACACACACACACACACTCACTGGAACCCTGCACACACACACATCCCCTTCAGAGAATTTCACGAGTGTTGAGGGCGTGGCGATGACTGCAATCTCATGACTATGCACACACTGGTCACATTCCTACGTTTCGATTAGACACACTGAGCTACTGCATCATGAATAAACACGTCCGGCCAGGTTCCCACAAGGCGAATGGACAACTCTCTGAGCAGGAAAGCTGCAGTAGCCAGTTAGCGAAGCATGTTCAGCCCCCAAACCCTCTAAACACCTACATGTTGGCCGAGATAGAGTGAGGGGATTGTGTGAGGGAAAAGCTATATGGCAAGGTACACACTTGCTATGTGGTCTGGCATGGTTTGCTGCAATGTTTATATTGGTTTGACCCCTCTTTGTCTTCTCTTTGTGTGCTGGCCCTTTGTCCGCCGTTCTCATAGAGGTGTCGTGTCTTTCGATCTTCTCAAAAATCAGCCTGCTGTGTATTCCCACACCAGAAAACTTCACGGCAACTGTTGAGTTTTGGCTGTAAATGATACAACCAAATACAAAGTTAACAAATACATTAACTCTTTAACACCGGAATGGCAGAATAGCATATGTTCAACAATCCCAACCCCAGCCCATAGTCTGCCCTCTTGTCACAGTAAAAAAATAAATAAAAGCTTGTAGGCTCCTGCTTGCTTGCTTACCCATCCAACACTAGGTGGCGATAGAAGATTATTTTTGGGGGCCTCAGCGAGAAGTCCAAAGAAGTCTGCTTGCTCGTTAGTTGAGTCACCAATTTGTCACACTGGAAATGGAAAGCAACGAAGTACGAATACTTTGTTACCTAAATAGCATTTTTCTGGTTTTGGAGTCCATACGTCTTTACTTTAACTTGAGTGAAAAAGTGTTGTCAGTACTGAGTCTTTTTTTAAATGAGTATCTGTACTTCTACTTGAGGGAAGGATGTGCCATCTCTGTACAGTAAAGCTGTGGTCTGGTTCACCCTCCCATAAAAACCTGTTTATGTGTCTGTGTGTATGAGTGTACATTTTAAGTTATTTACTTTAGACAAGATTGCTTGAGCTGTCTCTCCTGCCCATACTGGTAGAAGTTTGAGGTTTAATTTTTAATCATATTTCTGACTAACCATTCATGTCATTATGTAGTCCCTAACTGTCACTTTCTTTCCTTCTCCCCATCTCTCGTTCCTCCTTCTATGCTATGGTTCAGTCCCAGATATATCTTGCCACATTTCCCATTCAATCGCCCTTATCATTCTCAGTCTCTTTTCTTCTCTCTCTTCTCCATCTGCCACTCTCGTTCTTCCATGGACAGAGGGTTCCAGAGAAATTGTATCCGCGCTCTGTTCGCCATGGGCTGTCTTCAATATTTAATCGAGAGTTTGTTTGAAGAGCTCGGAATATGAGTGTGGGATAAAGAGACATGGGCTCTTGTGTGTGTGTGTGTGTGTGTGTGTGTGTGTATGTGTGTGTGTGTGTGTGTATGTGTGTGTGTGTGTGTGTGTGTGTGTGTGTGTGTGTGTGTGTGTGGTGTCTTCTGAGATGAAAGCCTTTCTCCAGTCAGATGGAATTGATTTAGTCTTCTTCTTCTCTCCCTCCCTCCAGCATCTCATCCCAGCTCCTTGGGCTTTCTCAGTCTGATGACAGTCAGTGGAGCAGGAAAAATGTCTGCTAACAACACTGTCCTAAAAACTGTGATGGGCGATGCTGAACTTCTATTGTCTGTGATTTTGAGGCAAAACAATGCTGAGAGAGAATATGTCTGAGTGTTGAAAATTATCAGTGATCCCAAAAATGTCAGCGATTCCAAAGATGAATACAGACGTATACAACATTAATAACAGCAAGATTAATATTACATCTTTATTAGTGAACAAGATGTCCACTTCTATAATGGATGCGAAACATTCTTTGCTGTGTCAGGATTGTTCACTTGAACAATGCACTTCTGAGGCACATAAAAGTCTGAGGCAAATGCAAACACAACACCAATCCTTTGTTTACCTATGAACATATGGACAGGTGAGTTGATGACGTAACTATCCCCATTTTGTTTGAGTTACACGGTGCCGCTTTTTTATTTTGTTTTTTAGATTTTATTCAGTCAACACATGAAAATATGTATGTTTAACATACAACCGTCACGTTCAAGATTGTATCCTTGTGTCAAAGATTGTGCCAAACCTATATCCTACGAACGGGATCGAAAAGGTGGACGTGAACAATGATGTTTCTCTGCACCTGTGACCAACCCCCTCCTTCCCCATTCGCCACACCGACATACACTAATAGAGAAGGAGGACGCTAGAACCATTGGGTGGAGCAGTGTCGCGTGCTGCGGATATTCGGTAGGTCGTTAACGAGCGTGGTTTGTTGCGGATGCAAGTCTGTGAGTGCGCGGACATGAAGAAGTGGAGCTGGTGTGTGTGAAAGACAGTGGAGGGGCTCGACACAGGCGGTTGGACATGGACGATTCAGAGCCCGCAGAGGACGGTATGCTCGCGAGCTGGCGGTGGAACCGGAGCGCACGGGACCAGGCTCAATTGAAACACAAGATTCGGGATCTACCGGGACTTCTGAAGCACGGGCTGCACCTGCGGAAGAAGAGCGTGAGTATCAACCGTGTCCTTCCATGGGGATGGTAATCGTTAACGCTGGCTGGCTGTTTCTGCCGCCCCCGGCTCACCCCCGGCCGTTTCATATCCTCGTCACGATTCAGGTGTTTGTGTAGTACAAACCATTACTGTCGCCTCGTCAAAGGCGGCAATGTTAACGAGTGTTAGTGTATTTGTAGTAGCCTAATCACCAACCATGCATTGGTTGTTTTCATATCCAAAAGGTTTTTCGAATGAACCATATATGTCCACTTTAAGGCGACAAACACACGGAATGTTTCCTCTGTCTCGACGTTCTGCACATTCTGCTCCAACGTGTCGACAAGATAGGTAGGGAGGTTGTCATGGTAGCTGTGTGCCGTATTAGTTAGTCAATCACCACATCCGTGGCTGTGGAGGGACCCATTCATTAACCTTGTCATTGGATTTAGTGAGGTCTGTGTGTTTGTGTTCACGCGGAGGTAAGTAGCGTTAAGGTATGAGAGGAGCTCTGTGCAGACGGGTTGTGAAGACACACACATGCATTTAGGAAAGGGGGCTTCTGTCTACAGGGGCCTTGAACACAGTAATCAGTTCAGCTGAAACTCAATCCTTGTATCGGAGGCTTGTAGACACAGGAGAGAACCCCCTTGTTCAGGTTCCTTTACAGAATATGCACCCAGACCTCTTAAACTGATCAAAGACTCGTGTATTTGGTTAGAGCATTGATTCATGCCACTGTTCTACACACACGCTGCATGCTGAGCATCCATGATCAGAGCTGTCTGTCCAGGCTTGCTGAGGAATCCACTCGATGGCTTTTCACACTGTGATGCACATGCCTGGGAAGGAGGAATCACAGGATGGATGTGTGTGTGTGTGTGTGTGTGTGTGACATCTCCGTTCAGTATGCTTATGAAGAGCACAGGCTCTAATTAAACTCACCCCTCAGTGGCCTCTGGGCGATGGTGTGTGTGTGTGTGTGTGTGAGAGACCTGTGTTTGTGTAATCCTGGGGTCACACACATCTGCGTTGGGAGTCAGGAGTGTAAAGTACAAGTGAGATTAGGGGAGAAAGACACTGACAGGTTGACGGAGAAACAGAGATTTAGTGACAGATTATTGGAGTCAGTCAGACAGGATTACTGTAGCAACGCAGGCCAGTAGTGCTTCCTTTGCCAAAGGTCATAACAAGAGCAGCTGGGTTAGACAGGATGGTCTCTTAGCTGTGTGTTAGATTTGGACAATTCCCCTTTGTAACGGGTCTATCAGGAAGGCACAACCTTGTCGACAAGAGCTTGGTGTGTTTGGGTGGGTGTGTGTTTGGGTGGGTGGGTGTTTGGGTGGGTGGGTGTTTGGGTGGGTGGGTGTTTGGGTGGGTGGGTGTTTGGGTGGGTGGGTGGGTGTTTGGGTGGGTGGGTGTTTGGGTGGGTGTTCGTGTGCTTGCCAAGCGTGTCAAACTAGAGCTCTCAGCTTCGCTCAGCATTCTAATCTGAGGGTAATCCATTTTTCCCAGATAATGACCCCACTCTCTTCGGCACACACACACACACACACATACATTGTGTGTATGGAAATTCATACACTGAATTCTTGCTTTGAAGTTGTCATATAGATAAATGTGTTGGCGTGTCGGCCTGTTCTCTTCAAGTCCCTCTCGCCCATTCTCCTCTTCTTCTGTCCCAGCTCACCTTTCTCTCCACCACCCACCTCTTCTCACCATCTCACTCTCTCTCTCTCTCTCTCTCTCTTTCTCTCTTTCTCTCTCTCTCTCTCTCTCTCTCTCTCTCTCTCTCTCTCTCTCTCTCTCTCTCTCTCTCTCTCTCTCTCTCTCTCTCGTCCTCTCTCTCTCGTCCTCTCTCTCTCTCGTCCTCTCTCTGTCCTCCTCTTCAGTGAGCTTGTGGGATTGATCAGTCATTCTGTTATGGCCTCTGGCACAGTCCTCTGAGCCTCGTTCTCTGTGTGGGAGGTGTGTGTGTGTGTGTGTGGTGTGGTGTTTGTGTGTGAGAGAGAGGGGGGGGGCGATGGAAAGGTGTAGTGAAGGGTAACAGACAGTGCTAGACACATTTGTCTCAGAATAGGGTGCGTTCGTGTGGGCGTCAGCTCTGTTGGGTGGCTCTAGTGAGGATGATGAAGATGAAGATGATGATGAGGGATGTTGGAGGAAGCACGGTGGAGGAGGCGTGTGGAGAGAGGGGGAGCCGGGTGGACAGGTGAAGGAGTGGAAGGGAACATTTATTTTGTCTTGCTCTACTGTGTGTGTCGCACGCTCCACTTGTCTACTAACCCAAACAGTCTGCACACATCTGCTGCATTCTACACACACACACACACACACACACACACACAAATTGGCACATGCTGTCTGGACTAGAGCTAATCGATAGATCTCTCTTAACAGCAAGAAAAACTGACTCACTCATTCTCACACACACGCACACACACACACACACAGACACACACAGACACTCTCCCGTGTACAATCTGAGATCAGGTCAGGTGAGTAGCAGTATCTGAGGGCATACGAGCATTGTGCGTCAGAAGAACCAGATCTCTAGAGGTCTCCCAACAGAGAAGACAGTGTCGTCGTGGTAATGAGAATATCACCCGTTGCTCTCTCACTCTCTCCTCATCCCTCTGTCCCACACTCATCGACTTCTCTCTCCGTCTCTCATCTCTGACTCGTTGCCAGATCTGGGTCTGTTTCTCGCTATCTCTCTGACTCACTACTAGATCTGTTTGTCTCTGTCGCTCTCTCTCTCTGTCTCCCGCCCCCCCCCCCCCTCTCTCTCTTTCATATTCTCTCCTGTCGTATTCATCGTCTAACTCACTGTTCCATCCTTCTCTCTAATAAATCTTCCAGGCTGCCTCCTCAGCTCCTTTTCATCTCTCGGTTTATTGAATTACGTGTCCTCTAAGTCTGTCATTGGGTGATGATTGTCCGGGCGAGTGGTCTGGGTTGTCTATAGTACAACTCATTTCAGACTGGGAACTGTACTATGATTAATCGTGCAGCCCTAGTTCTGGGTACTGGACTGGGTATTATACTGGGGAAGATACTGGTACCTGGAGGGATGATATGCAGGTCCTGTCATGAAAGCCAGAGTTATTTGGGGCCTGGCAGTATATGGATGACTGCACAGGAGGGTTGAACACGAAGGAATAAAAAGAATAAAAAATACCTGAGGCAAAGACGGTACATGAAACGCAACTAACTCAAGTGTTCGGCTCCAAATGGACTGCACATGGAGCTGGCTGGTGATGTAGCTGTCTGTATTTACCGAGACATGTATTCTAGCTGGGATTTCTTGCTCAGTGTGTGGATTATCTGGACATTATTTAAAAAGTACTGGGTTCAAGATTGAAGGCCACAGATGCGTTTGATCTCCTTGCGAGTTGAGATGGCCCCAGAGCTGTTTGACAGTAAATGATTGTGGGATTATTATCCCTGATTTACCCTCTGTAATCTAGCTCTGGGATTTATAATCCATAGATTAACAGTAATCCCACATACAGAAAGTTAAATCTTTAAAAGTGCAGGTACGGCCTGTTTGAATGAAGGCTTTCATTTTTGACCTCTTGTCCAAGGACAAGAGGGCAAACAAATAGTGACTACAATTTTAGATTGAAGAGGCGATAGTGTGATACCTGCAGCCAGTTACAATAAGCCTTTGACTGTTGTCCTCTCGGTAATCGAACTGGTTTGTTCAGTGTGTGTGTCTGTTCTCTAACTGGGTATATTGGTTTTTGTATCAACAGCAGTCACCTGATACCATCCCTGGACCCAGCTCTGTACCAACTGTACACAAGGTAGAACACACACACACACACACACACACACACACACACACACACACACAGGAGTGATGTCATTATCACCAGAGCACAGAGCAGGAAAGTGAGTTTGTTCAGGCCACAGGTGATCTCACAGGGGGAGTGGGGGGTTTCTTAGGCAGAGTCAGCAGTGTAAACAAGCAAAGAGAGAGAGAAAGAGAGAGAGAAAGTGTGTGTGTGTGTGTGTGTGTGTGTGTCAGCTGTCTGAGATGTCACAGAGCTGCAGGGGCTGGTCTAGGAACAGCACAAGAACATGAGGGATTTGACTTCTAATGAAAATCCGACAAATTATTATACATCTTTTTTGCATGTTGCTGTCTGGAAATGTCTGAAATGCTTTGCTCATATGATGAGATGATTGAAATGCGTGTGTGTGTGTGTGTATTAGTCCTGTTCACAGAGTTTCCCTTGTGCTGGGCGAGCAGTGCGGAATGCTTTCTTGTCTCATGGACCGTACCCCGCTAAAGACAAGATCCACCTGGCTAGGATCATTAGGTAACTGTGTGTGGGTGTGTAGGGTTATGTGAGGGTAAATCATTTTCAGCATTTGGCTGTTGACCACCTGTCAATAATCTCTGTGCTGATTGGGATATTTGGGTCATGTCCATAGTGAAATAGTCTGACAAAAACTGGCCATTTAACACACACGCACACACACACAACACATACAGAGCACACTACAGTTTTATATTAACACACATTTACCTATCAATACAGCCTGTCAGCCAGCCAGATGCACCAACATGCACACACACTCTGCACTCGAACACACACACACACACACACATACTGGGCACACTGTTCCCTGAGGGAAGACGGGGGCAAAGCGTTTTGTGTTTCAGAGGAGAAAGCCTTACGGCAAACTAATGAATAATCAATGATTATTGATTTAATTCAAAAGAAAGGGTTTATAGTACGAAGAGATAAGGCCTGTGTGTTGTGCTCAAATGTGTGCATGTATAAAAATGCTGTGTGCGTGTGTGTCCACAGGCGGAGCTATGTGGGGGTTGAACTGGTGCAGTGGTTGTGTGAGCAGTGTGTGTACGTGCGCTGCCGGACAATGGGCGTGCGCGTCTGGCAAGTACTGCTGGAGCTGGGGATCCTGCTGTCTGGTGTGTATGCACGCACACACACTCATACACACACACACACTCATACACACACAGACAGATGCACACACACACGCACACACAGATGCATGCACATGCACACACGTCAATAAACCATTTGTATTAACTCAAATCGATATGCTCAAATAACTTCCTGATTTGGGGGGTGTGCGTATCTCCACAGTGGACCAGAGAGTGGTGTTTGCAGACTCCAACTCGTACTATCAGTTCAGCTTCGAGGAGTGTGAATCTGCTTCCTGTGAGTTCCGCAGCGAGGGGGAGTGGCAGGAGGCAGTTAGGCTCCTCCTCCAGCTCGCCCCCTACGTCCAGTTCCGCTCTGGAGGCGGGGCTAACAACCAGTGAGTACGATACGATACGATGAACTTAATTGTCCCGCTCAGGGAAATTTGTCTTGGTCTCTGTGGTGCATCATCATAAATGCCTTGACAGTCACAGTACAACAAACAATACATCCTCAGCCAAACATTATCAACAGTTCCATAACAGTATTGCACATATCCCATAACATAACACATACATACACCTCAAGTTACGGTGTTTCCTCCATGTTGGCTTCGGCTTCCAATTGATTTCCAATGAAACCGGGCGTTGACGCTCCCACAATGCTCTACGCGAGCGTCAACGCCCGGTTTCATTGGAAATGAATTGGAAGTGACGCCGCCCGCTCTGCTGTAGTGGACACACAGCCTTAGAGTGCATGTCGGAGAATAGCACGGACACACGCTTCACAACGCTGTTGAGACTGCGCGTGTGCGTCCTTGAGAACTGTAAGTCGTATAACTTATGTTGTCAGGTCATTTAAACCTGTTATTGTATTAGTCTATAGTTTCTTGAGGACAGACCTGCCCCACTGCAACTAAAACATCCTAGAGGAAACCCTGGAGTACCCACCAGCCGAGCGACCATACCCGGATAGAATTTACACAACATCTCCCCTGGTTTAGAGCAGCATCTCTGATACGGGTCGAATCTCACAAAGCTTTCCTTGTCCTCGGTCTTCAGTCCTGGCCCCTTTTCCAAAGAATTATATTTTTGACAGCATTTATGCTTTCCTTGGATCGACAGTGAAGACTGACAGAAAATGTAAAGAGAGAGGAGAGGACATGTAGGAAATGGTCTGAGCTGGATTTGAACCGGGGCACTCCAGGCAGGAGGCTGAGTCAGGGTGAGAGGAGAGAGGGTGCGAGGAGAGAGGAGAGAGGGTGCGAGGAGAGAGGAGAGAGGGTGCGAGGAGAGAGGAGAGAGGGTGCGAGGAGAGAGGGTGCGAGGAGAGAGGGTGAGGAGACAGGGTGCGAGGAGGGGAGAGGGAGGTGGAAGGGCCCG
The DNA here is from genome assembly GCF_054491055.1 of Hypomesus nipponensis. Classification (NCBI taxonomy): domain Eukaryota; kingdom Metazoa; phylum Chordata; class Actinopteri; order Osmeriformes; family Osmeridae; genus Hypomesus; species Hypomesus nipponensis. The sequence continues at coordinate 12,399,466 of NC_140364.1, read as the reverse complement.
AGCCCCAGCACGCTGGGAGCACCCACGTGTGAAACACCAGGAGAACCGCGTCTGCTGTTCAGGGGACAGGCAACGTGACTGTTGGGAGGCACGTGTAGTAGCGGCCTTGTTGTTGCAGAAGAACCCTCGCTCTCCATGTTTTACACGCACATAGGATCAGACACACACACACACACATAGACACCCACACACACGCACACACATGTAGAGACACACACACACATAAACCTGTAAGAGTTTCAAACGCGTGTCAGAACAGAAGCGGAAGCCCTTGTGACAACTTTGACTAGATTCATCAGTATGTAACACACTAATCTCTACATAAACCCTCAATCTGCCGTGGGACAAACACACACACACACACACGAAAGTGCTGGAGTGTCAGATAGGATTCCCCCCCCCCCCCCCCCCCCCCCCCCCCCATTCCAGCTCCTGTGTGTGGGATTCTAGCTGAGCTTGCTACTGAACTCAATCTGTCATTCAGAGAGAAAGAGGGAGGGAGGGAGGGAGGGAGGGAGGGAGGGAGGGAGGGAGGGAGGGAGGGAGGGAGGGAGGGAGGGAGGGAGGGAGGGAGGGAGGGAGGGAGGGAGGGAGGGAGGGAGGGAGGGAGGGAGGGAGGGAGGGAGGGAGGGAGGGAGGGAGGGAGGGAGGGAGGGTGAGGACAGGGAGGACAGGGAGAGTGAACGAGTGTGGCGGCAGCCTGGGACAGTCGCGAGCGCAGGGAGGAGGGAAGAGAAGGAGAGAGAGAGAGAGAGAGAGAGACATATTACCCAGAATCAACCATACAGTTTCACTGTAATACATCTCTCTCTCTCTCTCTCTCTCTCTCCCCCCTGTCTGTTCCTCTCTCTGCCCCCTCCCCCTCTCTGTTCTTCTGCTTCTCTCTCTCTCCTCACGTTCATCCAAATGAGGTGATTCATAGTGTAGGTGCTTTCAGAGGGACCCAACCCAGATAGAGATGAGAGCGAGGGTGTGATGTTATCACTGTGCGTCCTGCTACTGCATCCATCATCCTGCATGAGATTATATACGCACACACGCGCACACGCGCACAGCCTTGTCTCCTTACCTCCTCCAACAGTTTTCACTGCTGCGCTGGAGCCACAGATAAAATCCAAATCGAATGCAAATATATGTGTGTGTGTGTGTGTGTGTGTGTGTGTGTGTGTGTGTCCGTGTGTGTGTCTGCGCGTGTGTGGGAGAGATATCCAAGCAGTCGTTTTTTAAAGAATATATTACATCAGTTGCCTGCAGGCACATTTTGGTGTTTCTACACTCAACACTGCTCTGGAGTTATTCCAAAGCACTGTTTACTGCCAAACACACACAATACATAGCACATACAAATACTGATATAAGAACACTTCATGACAAAGGTCTGTCTTTATCAGTGGATGGGTGTGTCTTAAAGAGTGGTGAGTCTCAGTATGACCACATGAGAGTGAGAGGGGAAAGGGAGAGATGGACAGACCTGTGTGTGTGTGTGAAAGAGTGTGTGTGTGTTTGTGTGTCAGCATTAGTTGCCCTCTCTGAAAGACAGGGGGCAGTGGAGAGCACTGTTGAGGTGTGTCTTGCATGCCACCCTGAAGTGACCAAAGGCCAATTAACATGGCTGTGTGTTCTAGGCCGGAAGAGGACTCGGAGGGCAACAGAGACATTAGCAGTGAAATGCTCCAGATGAAAGCCCTGGAGCGCCTCACATCCACGGTGCGTGTGTTGTGTCAGTGTGTTATTACAGCAGTGTGACACCTTCTTTTTTGCATGTTATTCAAACCCTGAGTTGCTGGATGTGATCTCTGCAGGTTCAGAGTGAGCTGGCTGCGGCGCTCGCTCGGAAGGCCCGCAAGAGCAGTGAGTGTTCCTGTCCCCCTGAGGCCAAATGACGCTGAATGTGATTGGTGGAGAGAGCTTTTACCCTGACATCCTGTGTTGTGATTGGTTGGCAGTGGCGGAGCAGGACATTGCCGAGCCTGCAGAGACCCCCCATCAGCAAGAACACGCCCCTGGTGAGGGGACCGCCACGGTGAGACACACACACACACACACACATTGTCTTGACTTTCGTCTCAGCTCACAACACGAAGCGTCTCGAAAGTTAGACAGCTGCGTTAGATTTGCAGAAAGAGAAATCTGGTATTTTCAGTTTCTCAGACGCCTCAATTGAAAGTATTTTGGAAGTGCCGATATAGCAACAGAACTGAACACAGCTGTGTGATGTGCGACTTCAAGCTCCTGAGAGAGAGAGAGAGAGGGGGGGGGGGGGGGGAAGAGAAGAGGGAGGGAGGGCTTGTTGCCGTGACTATGGGAGTAGTTATGTTCAGCTCCATGTACGTCAGCAGCACTTGTTTGTTCTCTCTCAGCTCCTACACACACTCTCATTCAGGGTGCTATTAATATGAGGGAGGAAGGGGGAGATTCTGTACTGGGTAAACCTCTTTCCCACTAGTTAAATTATTCATTCTCCCCATCCTGCTGGAGAGATGGGAGCAGAGTAAAACAAGTCTATTAGCTGTAATTATAGGCCGAGCATAATATTAATAATGTTGTTTTGAAAACATTACTTGTGTTACGAAAAGGTTGAGAGGGTGGGAGGGTACAGAGAGAGCGAGTGATTGATTGTGTGTGAGTGTGTGTGTGTGGGGGGCGGGGGGTGGTGAGGGAGGGAGGGAGAGGAACAGATGTTGTTCTAGGATGTTTTGGTTGTTCTCAGTGTCTAGGGACAGGAAGTGGAAGAGTGTGGACAGGAAGTCCCAAGGGAGAGAGAACTTTGGGTTGTGGCGCTATTGGGGGAGGTGGGGGTGTGAGGGAGAGGGAGGGAAAGGGGGAGGGAGGGAGAGAGGGGGAGGGAGGGAGAGAGGGGGAGGGAGAGAGGGGGAGGGAGGGAGGGGGAGGGAGAGAGGGGGGGGGGAGGGAGAGAGGGGGAGGGAGGGGGAGGGAGGGAGAGAGGGGGAGGGAGAGAGGGGGAGGGAGGGGGGGGAGGGAGAGGGGAGGGAGAGGGGAAGGAAGGAGGGAGGGAGGGAGGGAGGGAGGGAGGGAGGGAGGGAGGGAGGGAGGGAGGGAGGGAGGGAGGGAGGGAGGGAGGGAGGGAGGGAGGGAGGGAGGGAGGGAGGGAGGGAGGGAGGGGGGGGAGGGGGGAGAGGGGAAGGAGGGAGGGAGGGAGGGATGGGTTGATAAGAGTTTGTTGTTGGCCAGGTTTTCTGAGTAAACAAAGTTAAGCATGGGACCGTGCAAACATGGAATATTCCTGCATAATGTAAATATATGATTTGTTTATTTTGTGTCTGAGTAGGTGTTTATTCTGCAGGCCTTGGCCTTGTGTTCCATGATAGGTTGTTGGATGTTCCTTAATGTTAACACGTGTGTGTGTGTGTGTGTGTGTGTGTGCGGCACCGTGGGATAGTTCTCAGCTCACAGGAAGAGGTATCCCTGCTCTGAGCCAATCAAAATCCAGCTTTCATTTATGAATCAAATAAACATGCTAGTGTTCTGATGATGCCATGATGCCAGTGACCGCACCCTGGGGACATTCATACGCAGTCATTACCCCCTTCTTGAGCTCTCTGTTTTCAATCAACCCCTCCTTCGTGTCTCTTTCCACTTCCACAGTTTAGTTTTATCCCTCTCTTTCCGGCTCTTTCCTCTCCTCCCTGTCCTCGTGTCTCTCGTCTTCCGCTCTGTCGGTCAGTCCTGTCTTTCTCTGGGACACGCTGGAGCCAGGCCAACAGGAAAGGACACACACTCCTAAAAGGGGAGGGGACACACACACACACTCGCTCCCGCCTGCACCAAATCACCACCACTAGGAGAGGCAAATAAACGGACAGGTCAGAGAGAGAGAGAGAGAGGAGGAGACAGAGTTGAGTTCTGCGCGAAGTGAAGGAGTGACAAGCAGAGCAGAGAGCCACACGGCTGGAGAACACCACACTCTCCATCACATTCTGAATAACACTGCACCCGGACAGAAAGGACCTGGAAACTGCGCTTGCGGCGGTGGGGAGGAAGGGGGAACAGCTTTCTGACCTCACTGTGATAGTCGTGGGATTCAGCCCCCCCCCCCCCAACCCCCAGTGTGTGTGTGTGTGTGTCTGTGACCTGTGGGGATGATGTGGGACTGTGGTCTGAGGTACGTGTTCTCTCTGCCCCCCGGAGTGCAGCTGGGCGGGGGCTGTGCGCTGAGGGAAGCCGTGGGCCCGCTGTGCGGCCGCGAGGAGCTCACGCGCCTGGAGGTGGTCCAGAGGCTGGCCAAGGACGGCTGCAGACTGCTCCAGAACCAGAACTACAAGCTCCCGGAGAGGACCCCTACTGTGAGTACACACACACACACACACAGGTATACTGTACATCGACATGTATTGTAGTACACATACTGTATGCCCACCTGTTGATGGTTGCTGTTATTCTCGTGGGCGTCAGGAAATGGCTTTTAAGCAGCTTTTTTGGTGTTTTGAGTCCTCCTACGTAGCCACTGTGATGTGGGTGTTTAATCATGGGTTAACAACATGCTATACCAGAGGCACTTAAAGAAAGGCTACAGTGTGTTTGTGTTAATGAAGCTTTTTACTGTTTTGTATGGACTGAAGAAAAACCTCAGAACGGGATGTGAAGAGATCTCAACTGGTCTTGTGATGTGCGTGTGTGTGTGCGTGTGCATGCGTGGGTGTGCTGTTTACCACCCATACCTACTGATTAAGGGTCATCTGCACAGCTCACAATTGATCCAGTGATTCACGGTAGAGAAGAGATTGGGTACAGACCGATGATGCAAGGGCTAACCCAATTAGGTGGCGGGATTCACTGAACACCACCCCTTTCCTCCCTGTTGTCATGGCTATTCGCTGCGGATCCATCCGAGCAGGTGGTTTCCATAGTGATTTGTATTTCTCTCTTAAGTGGGCTGTGCTGACATTCCTTCCTAGACACCCACTGGCAAAAGCACCTACATACACACAGGTACTGACACACACACACACACACACACACACACACACACGGCCCCCCTATGCCACTGACTTTCTTTATTCAAGGATGTAGGAAGCGATTCATTGAATACAAATGTGGTTGTATTCAATGATGGTAACTTGTACAGGTGTGGTGGAAATGATTCTGTCACACAGGTGACACACACACAAACACAAAACAAGCAGGCAGCCTGGAGTGGTGAGACAGGCTGATATCATTGATATTATATCACTCGGACAGCCTGGCTGTTAGATTACTACATTCCCCAACAGTTACACAGTTACAACCTTGCTGCACTGTGTGTGTGTGTGTGTAACCTATCACAACACAGATATCGGCCCTATTACTATCTGCACACACACACACACACACTGACACACAAACAGTCAAAGTTGTTGATAGGAACAGGAAGGGAGCATGTTTCCCGTAGGCTTTCCATGAAGCCCTCCTTTCCTTTGTGAGCCAACGATACTGGTGTGTGTGAACGTGTTTTTTGTGACTGTGTGTGTTAGTGTGTTTCATCCTTTCCATTTTTCAATACATTAGTAAGCCCGTCCCAGAGTGTGTGAACAGTCCACATCAGTCCAGACCACGTCCATCGCTACTGTTGGCCCTATTCCAAATCCCACAGCCCTACGCAATCTAGTCGACTACACCACTCTCGCCCTCTCTCCATTTCTCTCTCTCTCTCACCCTCCCTCCCTTCACCTCTCCCTCTTTCGTGTAATTTTTTCTTTGGGATTGTGTGTACGTCTTCGGATTTGTGTGAGTGTGTTGTTTTTGGACAGTATACAGAGGACTGTTTGTTTTCAGTAGATAAAACTGTTTTATCAGAAACATCGCAGACATTTTTCCCAGTGCACTCTGGGGCAAACGTTTGTTAATTTAGGTGTCTGTACATCGTTACATAACAACCGTGATCAGATCTGTGCTACTGGGTCTGGTCACATTGGACAGGACATTGTGGGCAAAGGGGGGGGGGGGCACAGAGGATTTTTTGTGTGGAAATTAAGGTTGAGACTAACACACACACACACACAGAAAAGACCTCTGGGATATATCTTAACTACCCAACATCTGTACAGGTGGCTTTTAATATATGAGTCATCAGAGCAGGTCTAGAGACATGCACACGCTAACACCCACTCTGGGTGCTTGGTTTTGTCTAGGCCAAGGCAAGACCCTTCTGTCTCAGGTATCAGAGCTCCTTTCATCTTCAGATCACAGAGCCCAGGGAGAGGTTTGTGTGCGTGTGACTGTGTGTGTGTGTGTGTGTGTGTGTGTGTGGTGGGGGGGGGGGGGGTATGTGGGGAGAGATGGCAGATGGGCTGTGTGCAGCTGTGCCCTGAGGTAAAAACAGAGGGATGCATAGCACTCTCTTTTACCCCTCCTCTTTTTCTGACTTTTATTCATCCCTCTTTCTCTAGCTAGCCTTCATTATCTCTACTTCTCTAGCTATCCCGCTCTCTTCCTCCTCCCTTTCTCATCGGCTCTACCCCTCCTCCCTCTCTATCCCTCGTCTCGGTCTATACTTACTCCTCTCTCTCCATTTCTGTCCCTCCTTCGCCAGTTACCCCTTCCTTCCTCTGTCCCTCCTCCCTCTCTCTATCCCTGCTCACTCCCTTTCCCACCTTTTCTAGGAATAACCTCCTTCTCCATCCATCCTTTGATGGTTGTTCAGTTGTGTTACCTGGTTAATCTCTTTGTTTCCTTGTCCATCTGGAATTCTGTCTGCGTCCCGCCCTTGCCCCAGGTGTGTGTGTGTGTGTGTGTAAGTGTAAAAGTATATGTCCAGGTGGTGTGCAGATCTGGTTGCTGTCTGCATGGAATGACAATCAAGTTTTCCCAGGAGATTGTTCCTAGTTATCTGTGGTGATCCTGAAACACATAGATCCATGTCCACTAACTGATCTCTCTTTCTCTCTGTTTCTCTGTTTCTGTCTCTCTCTCTATCTCTCTCTCTCTCTCTCTCTCTGTCTCTCTGTCTCTCTCTCTCTCTCTCTCTCTCTGTCTCTATCTCTCTCTCTGTCTCTCTGTCTCTCTCTCTCTCTGTCTCTCTGTCTGTGTCTCTGTCTGTGTCTCTTTCTGTCTGTCTTTGTCTGTGTCTCTTTCTGTCTGTCTTTGTCTCTCTCTCTGTCTCTCTCTCTTGCAGGGGGAGGCAGCGGGGAGGGTGTGTCTGAAGGAGAGGGGAAGGGATGTCCTTGTGCTGCAGAGAGTGACATCATCCGCGACGTCGTCCTCCGATCGCCCCTCCCCTACGTCGTCAGGGGGAGGAGCCAGAGAGGAGGGTGGAGACAAGAGGTCAGTTTCAAATCGCGCTTCCAGCGTCGTCAAAACACAGGTAGTTAAGCAGGTGCTGACAGCAGGTAGGAATGACAGAAGTGTCATGACCTGTGTGGCAGGGTCGGGATGAATGAGTCTGACATGGGCTCCTGGGTGTGAAAGGAGGATTTCACTCGTGTTTCGCAGTCACTCCATTTCTCAGTGATCTTTATGACCATCTGTCTTCATATGTTCTGTCCTTTCAGGGATTGTGTGTTTGTGCGTGTCTTTGTGCATGCATCTACGACCAACATGCAGGCACAAGGAAAGGGTTTGAATAGTTTTCTTGTCTTCGAGAGGAGAAAGAAAGACAGACTGTTTGCTTCCGCGTGTGAGTGTGCGCGCGCGCGCGTGTGTGTTATTGTAAAGGGTGTGTTCATTTGCCTCGAGGACAGTACAGGAAGTGTCAGTAGGTGTGTGTGTGTGTGTGTGTGTGTGCCTCACTGAAATGTGTGTGTGTGTGTGTGTGTGTGTGTGCCTCACTGAAATGTGTGTGTGTGTGTGTGTGTGTGTGTGTGGTGAGCACAACGCAGTGAGTGTCAGTATCAGTGAGCTCCTTCTCCAGGACAGAGCAGTGGAGACACACCCCGGAGCTCCAGGCTGAGAAGGGGAACAGGCCAGCTGCTTACCCAGGGAGAAAGCACCCTGTCTGGGCATGCTGTAGGAGCGAGACGGGGGGTCCTCCGGAGGAACGGGGATGGATCAGAGACTTGCTACCTTAGCAGAACCAGAGGAAGATGATGATGATGAGGAGGATAATGATGACGATGACAGCAGCGGGGGTAGTGACAGTGGCTCTGTCTCTGCTTTTGACGTCCCTCACCTTCGCTACATCGACGAAGACGAGGAAGACGACAGATGGAAGGGAGGGAGGGGGGGAGGGAGAGGGGTAGGGAGAGACAGGAAAGGCGGCACGCGTTCTCCGGCCTCCAGTGAGGAAGACTCCCTCTGTTCTTCCTCCCGTAGGTATGTGGTGGTGTCTGGAACGCCGCTGAAGATTCTGGAACATCTCCTAAGTGACCTGCGCTTGGATGAGCAGAGAGGGGCACCAGAGAGCAGGGAGTCCGGTGAGTCAACACACACACACACACACTCTTTCTCTCTCTCACACACACTCACACACACGTTATGCTAACCATAGATGCCGTGCCTTCAATGGTAAGCAGGAATGTCCTCACCACTTCAAAAGTGACAACGAGTCACAACTCAGCTTCTCTCTCTCTCTCTCTCGTTCTCTTCTCTGTCTTTCTCTTTCTACTTGTTTTCTTATGTCCCTTCCCTTTGATTCGCTGTCAGGAATGTGTTGTCTTCTAAACCCGGGGGGTAACAGTTTTCACCGTCTGACGGTGTGTTTGTTACTGTATGCAAAACCCAGGCAGGTCCAGACCTGTCGCCGGGGGGGGGGTGTTCAAGACTTAAGGCGTTTTAATGGGCTATTAGCCGCCTAAATGATGTGCTTTGGTGCAAGGTAGTTCAAAGTCTCTGCCAGTTGTCACAGCCTCCAGAAGTCATGTGACCTGTGTCAGGACCTCCCAAATGACTGTGAACTATGCAGTTTCCTTAAAATCGCAACTGATTCTAATCTGAATCACCAGTGTTGTGAAGGATTGTGGGCCCAGGAGGAGGGAAAGAAGAGTGGCAGCCCCAGCGAACAGGCCCTGGGCAGTGGGGACATGTTCTGTGGCGTGCGTCTCTGGTTGTGTGGAGATGCTAGCTAGTTTAGCTGGCAGAGACGAGCCTGTATAGAGATTCATTAGAAGATCACAACAACAGATTATCAAGATTACTGTCTCTCTCTGTGTCTTTCTCTGTCTGTCTCTTTCTTTCTGTCTTTAGCTCTTTGTTGAACTGAAAGCCCCCAAGGTCGGAGCTGAATGAAATATTCAGTTATTCCTCGTGTGCGATTTTGTGTGTGTGTGTGTGTTAGAAAATCCCATTTCATCCAGTGTGCGTACATTTCTGTACAAGTCTGCTTAGAGGGCATGTTGAAGATGAAGAGGGATATTCATCACTGGTGAAGGGGGGTGGAGGAGAGGTACAGGTGGGGGCAACACAACTCAAGAAGAAAAAGGGGGAGTGAAAGGAGGAGTGAAAGGAGGAGTGAAAGGAGGAGTGAAAGGAGGAGTGAAAGGAGGAGTGAAAGGAGGAGTGAAAGGAGGAGTGAAAGGAGGAGTGAAAGGAGGAGTGAAAGGAGGAGTGAAAGCAGGAGTGAAAGGAGGAGTGAAAGGAGGAGTGAAAGGAGGAGTGAAAGGAGGAGTGAAAGGAGGAGTGAAAGGAGGAGTGAAAGGAGGAGTGAGCTAGACCAGAAGGAGGGACAGAAGGTAAAAAAGAATCAAGGAGACAGATCGAGAAAAAGGAGAATTGAGCGAGTCCAGTGGTCTCGAATCAAATAGTTTTTTTTTTTTTTATACATTTTTTTTTATAGAATATAGAAGTTGAATTATTGATGTAGAACCTTTCCAACTCCTCTATAATTGATTTCCATCCTCTCTGCCCCACGGAACCAAATTTGGGTCACAAGTTTTCCTGCGGACGGAGTTTCGCTCTGCGCAAATCAACCACGTGTCATTGGCCTTTCCCCAGGGGTGTGTTCATGTCGGGGTTGAATCACCTGCTGGTTGTACAACACTCTCAGACACACACACACACACACTCTGCAGTCTTCCTCTCTCTCTCTCTCTCTCTCTGTCTCTCCCTCTCCCCCGCTCTCTCTAACACTCACACAGACACTCGTTCTCTTTGCCTCCCACCCTCTCACTTTCACACACAAACACACAATCTCTCACACCGACGCACAACTCGGCTTACTGTACAATATCCAGATATTCTGTCTGTTGTCGTGGCAGTTTATGGTGCCTTTAGAAAATCCTGTTGGGAGAATCTTGATGGCTCAACACTTGGTGGAGCTAGGGGGATATAAAGATTTGATGGGTTTGGCATCAGCAGAAAGTGTGTGTGAGAGAGCGCGGGAGAAAGGAAGAGAAGGGAAGGATTAAGTAAAGGAAAGACGGATGATATGGATGAAAGCAAGGAAAGAGGTTCTAGATTTCGGTTCCTGAGTCAGTCTCTCTAGACAATTTAGGCCCGTATGAAAGGTTATGGTGTAGGTTGTGACTGTGATGCGTTTCTTGTTTTTCAGAGATGCTCCTTGATGACTTCCTGTTGACCTACCTGGTCTTCATGTCCACCAATGACCTGTGCCAGGCTCTACTGGGACAATATCCTTAGTGTCTCCATAGACACTCTCAAATAACGCACACACGCATAACCACAAGAACACACACAGACACACTGTTGTCTCCTTGACGATGGTTACCTATAGCAGTAAGCGTATCCGTGGGCAGGAGGAAGGGAAGGACGCCCTCTTCAGGAAGCGTAAGGTGCTGCAGCTGGTGTCTCACTGGAGCCGTCTGTATAAGGACTTCCTGAAAGAGGAGGAACACGTGAAGAGCTTCATGAAGGTATGAATCCCCCCTTTAACCCCCCCCCCCTTTCTGTCTCTGTCTCTGTCTCTCTGTCTCTCATGATTAAACGTGTGTGTGTGTGTACTCAGCCCTACATGGAGGTGTGTGTGGTGGTGTTGAGGGGGGGGGGGGTGTTTTTGTCCCTCTGTAGCCTGACTTCTCCGTAGCTCGCTGCCGTGTTACCATGGTAACCGGAGTGTGAGGGTTGGCATGGGGATAATCTTGTGGAGTGTGTAACCCAGGTGATAGTTGCCTAGTAACAGAGGAGAAAGGAGAACAGGGGATGGGTGCTGCAGTGGGTCAGTGACAGTGATAAGTGTGTGTGGGTTCGCTTGCTTGCTTGGTCTCACGTATAGTAATAGTATACAGCTTTGGTCTTGTGTAACACATACAATGTCCTTACAAGCCTGTCATCATGATTCACTTTCTGCATTGATTACACAGGTAAAAATCTGGATGAACATAAACACATTTTAGCACACACAGATAGGTAATAGTATGTATAGTATTAACTTCCAAAACCTATATCAATTTACAGGCAACAGTGATTTAACATGGTGCCCTCACACAATGTAACCTCAGTGTAGTGTCGCCTTGTCTAGTATGAGTACTATAACCTGACGATGCACACTTTCTGTCTCAGACTCTGTACAGGTGTGTGCTGGAGGATCTGTATGAGTTTCCCACCCTGGAAAAAGACCTGAAGGAGTTCCAGAAGCTTCTACGACGCAGACAGTGAGTGTGTGTCTTTGTGTGTGCACACGCGTGCGTGCGTGTGTGTGTGTGTGCCTGCCCATCAGCACAAGGACCCCATTATCTGAGACATGGCCACAGTGCGCGTGCGTGCGTGTGTGTCTTGCGTCTGGCTGTGTCTTGCCTGAGGAAAGGGACACTGTGTTGTATACGGGCTCGGCTCTGTGAGACTGTTCTGTGTTCCTCCACTGACTCCTGTGCACGTGACGTGTCTTACAGCACTGTCGACGACTGCCCTCCACAGCACAAGGTGAGCGAGAGACATTGTCAAATGAACAGCAGTCAGTGTCATGTTATTGAAAGAATGACCTACTCCCTTCGTTCTTCCCTCCCTCCCTCCCTCCCTCCCTCCCTCCCTCCCTCCCTCCCTCCCTCCCTCCCTCCCTCCCTCCCTCCCTCCCTCCCTCCCTCCCTCCCTCCCTCCCTCCCTCCCTCCCTCCCTCCCTCCCTCCCTCCCTCCCTCCCTCCCTCCCTCCCTCCCTCCCTCCCTCCCTCCCTCCCTCCCTCCCTCCCTCCCTCCCTCCCTCCCTCCCTCCCTCCCTCCCTCCCTCCCTCCCTCCCTCCCTCCCTCCCTCCCTCCCTCCCTCCCTCCCTCCCTCCCTCCCTCCCTCCCTCCAGAGTAAGCCTCTGTTCCAGCAATTGAGTTTGAAGGAGAACTGTCTTCAGCTCAGAAGCTCTGCGAGCGAGGCCAAGGAGGGTGAGTTTCGCACGTGAACGCGCGCGCGCACACGCACACAGAGACGCGTGCACACACACACCAGCTCGCTTGCTAACAGGAGGACTATGCTTGTCCCAGTGCTGTGCCGTGTGTGTGTGAGCAGTGACTCCTACCTCAGCGTGCACACACACCCCTCCCTGGAGGCCCAGGAGCTGCTAAGGATTGTGGGTCAGAGGATGGAGAGACCGGAGGAGGAGATGGTGCTGGCGGTAGCTGCACAAACTGGAGGTACACACGCACATACGCACAGGTGCACACGCACACGCGGATACACGTGCACACGCTTGCCTCCATATTCAGTGTCCTATATTGGTATTGACACAAACAAACACATTGCCCCATGTCAAACCTTCTGTTTTGTAATTCTCCCTCCCTCTCCCTCCCTCTCCTGTCCTCTCAGCAGAGAAGCGAGTGTTGCAGCCCAGTGACTGTGTGTACTCTGAGTCTTTGACTCCACAGAGCAAACTGCAGGCCTGTTGGAGGGACCTCACTGAGATCCTGGTCAGTCCTGCTGCCTCTGTCTGTCAGTCCTGCTGCCTCTGTCTGTCAGTCCTGCTGCCTCTGTGTCTGTCAGTCCAGCTGCCTCTGTCTGTCAGTCCAGCTGCCTCTGTGTCTGTCAGTCCTGCTGCCTCTGTGTCTGTCAGTCCAGCTGCCTCTGTCTGTCAGTCCAGCTGCTTCTGTCTGTCAGTCCTGCTGCCTCTGTGTCTGTCAGTCCAGCTGCCTCTGTCTGTCAGTCCTGCTGCCTCTGTGTCTGTCAGTCCAGCTGCTTCTGTCTGTCAGTCCTGCTGCCTCTGTGTCTGTCAGTCCTGATGCCTCTGTCTGTCAGTCCAGCTGCCTCTGTCTGTCAGTCCTGCTGCCTCTGTGTCTGTCAGTCCAGCTGCCTCTGTGTCTGTCAGTCCTGCTGCCTCTGTGTCTGTCAGTCCAGCTGCCTCTGTCTGTCAGTCCAGCTGCCTCTGTCTGTCAGTCCAGCTGCCTCTGTCTGTCAGTCCTGCTGCCTCTGTGTCTGTCAGTCCAGCTGCTTCTGTCTGTCAGTCCTGCTGCCTCTGTGTCTGTCAGTCCTGCTGCCTCTGTGTCTGTCAGTCCTGCTGCCTCTGTGTCTGTCAGTCCAGCTGCCTCTGTCTGTCAGTCCAGCTGCCTCTGTCTGTCAGTCCAGCTGCCTCTGTCTGTCAGTCCTGCTGCCTCTGTCTGTCAGTCCTGATGCCTGTGTCTCATGCTGCCATTATAGATCTACTGGATATTTACTACAATATCCATATTATATAAACTAAATATATTCACTGGTCTAGTGACAAACTATGGATATGATTATGTGCATATGAAGTTCATTGTTGACGTGTGTGTGTGTGTAGGCTCCCCTGACAGACAGCACAGAGTTGAGTCGGAGAACAGTGAGGCTGTTGGGAATCAACACCTGGGACATCGCAGCCTGTCTCACACACCTGGACTGGAGCCTCTTCAACTCCATACACGAGGTACATACACACACACACACACACACACACACACAGACACATCTGTCCATCTGCCATACATATCCTACATGCAGTATGTTCTACATATCCTGCTTACTCATCAATGTTGTTACAACAGCCGGGGGCCAGTTTGCATCCTGTGTTGTGTGTCCCTAGTCACTGCTGCTGTGGGATGTGCACAAAGCAGTCATGAAGGACAACTGCTGTGACAGGAGGAGTTGTTTTGAGGCAGGGCTGTGATGACTTGCTGGTTCTCTATAGTCTTGGTGCTCGGTTGAATTCAAACTCGGTCAATCTGAACTACTGATTGAACTGGCGACAAGCTTGGCAGCATTCATTTCCATCTCAACCCCACCCACTCTCCTCCCCCCTTTTTAAAGACTACGGCTTTACGCAGCAAAAAAAAGTAATGTAGCACGAAAGCTACCCCCCCCCCCCCCCCCACACACACACACACACACTGTCTCTCTCTCTCACACACACACACACCCACACACCACATCTCTGTCTCTCCCTGTAGCAAGAGCTGGTGTATTACACTCTGAGCCGCGCTCCCGGAGGCGGCCACACGGCGGCGCTGTCCATGCTGATGCAGCGCTGCAACGAGGTTCAGCAGTGGGTGATGTCTGAGGTGCTGATGTGTGTGTCGCTCAACAAACGCGTCCAGCTGCTCAAGAAGTTCATCAAAATCGCAGCACAGTGAGGACTCTTGACTCTGTCCAATCCCGACAATCACTGATAACTTATTTTAGTCTTTAGGCACTTACTTTTGTGTGTGTGTGTTTTACAGCTGTAAGGCCCAGAGGAACCTGAACTCGGCGTTCGCTATCATCATGGGCCTCAACACCGCCGCAGTCAGTCGCCTCAACCAGACCTGGGAGGTGTGTGTGTGTGTGTGTGTGTGTGTGTGTGTGTGTGTGTGTGTGTGTGTGTGTGTGTGTGTGTGTGTGTGTGTGTGTGTGTGTGTGTGTGTGTGTGTGTGTGTGTGTGTGTGTGTGTGTGTGTGTGTGTGTGTGTGTGTGACAGAGACCATTCACTGACCATATCTGTCCCCTTTCCCTCTCTTCCAGAAAGTTCCTGGCAAGTTCAAGAAGCTCTTCTCTGAGCTGGAACTAATCACAGTAAGAATACTTTGAACTCAGTTCAACACAGACCCGACACATAAATCACAAACCAACACACAGCAGGCCTGGAGTGAGAACATTGTAAACAGGAAGTCACTTTGTAAACAGTTGAATAACCCCCTGCATCCCCCCACAACCTCTTAGGACCCCTCCCTGAATCACAAGGCCTACAGAGAGGCATTCAAGAGGATGAAGCCCCCCAAGATCCCCTTCATGCCTCTCCTACTGAAAGGTAACGCAAAAGACTAACACACTCTTCCTTGCATACACACACACACACCTCACTTCCTGTCCCGCCCCCTGACCACAGCTGTAGTTAACAGGTGCTTTCTTTCCAAACCCAGACATCACCTTCATCCACGAAGGAAACAAGACCTTCCACGACAACCTGGTCAACTTTGAGAAGCTGGTAAGTGTGTGTGTGTGTGTGTGTGGTTCTCCGCTCTGCATTTGTTTTCTTGATCAATTTGCCAAACCTCCACTGCCTCCTCCCTGTGCCCCTCTCTCTCAGCACATGATCGCCGACACGGTTCGTCTGATTCGCCACTGCCAATCCGACCAACCAGGTGAGTTCCAGCGGGCGCATTGTTGATGCCGTTCTGTCATTCTGTTGACCCTGGCGCCACTTGGTGGTGGCATAGCATACCTCTGCTTCCTGTTGTAAATCAATACACACCCACATGGTCTGCACATTCAGTTTCCAAGCAACCAGTAATTATAGGGGCAGTTTCAGAATCTTAATATAACTTCTGTGTGTATCAAATGTTTATTTTTTTTATTGTGTGTGTTTTTTATTGTGTGTGTGTGTGTGTGTGTGTGTGGGTGGGGGGAGGGGTGGTGCCTGAGGGTGTCTCAAAATGAATGTTAATTATTTCATGTCTTTGTCCTTGGCTCTGTGTCCCAGGTAACGAGGTTGTCGGGGGTGACAGTGCGGAGGTGAGGGCGAGTGTTCACTACCTGCACATTATCGACAATCAGCAGACGCTCTTTGAGCTCTCGCACAAACTGGAGCCACGCGCCTGAACACGCGTCACAAACGCAAAAATACCATGTTACCCAGTGTGTGTGTGTGTGGGTGTGTGCGTGAATGTGCCAACAAGAGACAGGAGATGGAGCCATGTACAGGAAAATAAACCCAATGCTCAACACACACACACGCCCAACACGGGCCAACGCAGTTACTACTGGAGAAACCAGATCGCCCCCGCTGGTGGAAATAGGGAACTGCACTTGTTTGCGTTGGCGGTGCAATGACTGGAGCCAATCACAACCACAGGCCACTCAACTATGACAGTATAGCCAATCCAAGAGGACTTGGATGCCTCTGACAGATTAATAACCCCCACATCTGGGGTTAGAAAGGACTTAGAAGACGCTTACACACACTGCAAAATGTGCACAAACCGTTACGCTCTGATTTAGCCAAACTCGCCATTACTAGGGTGGAGTTTGTACAGTGTGTTTGACTGAATGTTACTTTAATGTTTCCATGCAACGACAACATTTACTGTGTTTCTCCTGTTGTATTTTAAGAGCCTCTTCCACAGGTGGAAGTTACGCTGGACCTAATTCTTGCCAATTTCCCGGTCGCCATTTGAGGGTTCCGGTTACATGTTTACTTTTATGGTAGAATCTCACCCCACACCAGTGCACTTGAACCTTCTCTGTGCTATGATTCTGTAATGTAAATAGATTTACATTGTATTGGTGTGCAAGCCATTGGTGAACCATTTTCCTGTATGTTTCAGTGCTAAACAATACAGATTGGTTGGGGGGGGGGCATGGAGAACAAGCAGGAAAGCTCTGAGGTGACCTCAGACCAGGCGTTCCGCACAGCCTTGACAGTTGAGGTGTGGGTCCTGGTTGGGTGATCTGATTTTGGGTCTGAGGTTAGGAGTCTGACTTTGGGTCTGAGGTTAGGAGTCTGACTCTCCACAGCTAGTTTCAGTGGCCATGTCTTTTAAATCACCCACACACACACACACACACACACACACACACACACACACCCTGCCCCCCAGCCAATGTGAACCCCCCTGCTATCTTAACATGATAGACACATATAAATCATTTCTGGTCCCAGACCGTCTAAACATGTTTGTTTTTTTTGCCGGGACACTCTGTGTCCCTCAGCAGACTGTTCTGACCGTGACTGATTTCAGGGTAACATGATGATACCCTGTCAAACACCACCAGTCTCTGGGGTTGCCATGGAAACAGGGATCAGTTTCCAATATTTCATTTTTGAAAGATTTTTTATTTATTTTTATCCCAGAAGGGATATGTGTTAAGATGGGACATACAAAACGGCACTGGTATCGCCAAAGGCCTGCATCCTAGAAACTCCCAGTCCTGTACTCCTTCCTTGGATTACATGGTAGGGAACTGGTTTTTAAAGGACCAGTTATATTGTCGACTGAAGGGATACTGTTTCAACGCTTCTGACACAGATTTCACTGGATGACACACAAATACAGCCATATTAGATTATACCTAGCCAGCAATGTTGAGGTTCTACTTTCACACCATAGAGTGTTCTGAAGATGTTTTGAGTTCCTAAGCGATGCAACTCTGAGATCATCTTCTGAGTCGCTGGGCAAAATAATGTCCTGTGTGCACACAACTTTAAGGAAGCCCATTCTGTCAATGTCAGATGATAGGGTTGCTGTTTACACTATACTTGTACAATGATACACACACACAGCACTTTGATGGTTAGCAGGGAACCACACTCCAGTGCTATACTAGTTAATATGACTGTAAAATATTTTGGTTATTTATGTTTTGCTAGATAGGAAGAATGTTTCTGGTTTGACGACGTGCCATTTTCGATTCTTAACTGTAATTAGATTCTCCAGGGCAATTGTGATTTTGTATCGAGAAAATCTTGTTGGAGTTCATACCGCTGGAATGTAAGTATTTGTCGTTCCCCACTCTGGCCACTAGAGGTCCCCGGAGGAGAGCGAGTCAAGGTGATGTCGATGTTTGTTGCTGTCCTGTAACGTCAAAAGATGGTGAAAACTAAAGAAGGGTGAAAAGGGGTTATTGTGTTTTAATTGCCATAGTCATGACGATGTAAAGTTATGTTGTATGTTTGCATGATGTGACAAACCCCATTGGCTCACAATGCAAGAGGACACAGGCTTTGTAATACTGTAATTATTTCGACTTGTAAATACATGCATATATGTTTGAGATGTTACTTATTTATCTGTTTAAAAGACAAAAGGTAAACAAAAAGCAATACGTGTCCCCAGACCTCACCCCTTCTGCTAAAGCCACACGTCTTTTTTAAAGGAGCGTTTTACTATGTCAAAGTTTTACTGAAAATTAATAAATTATAAGTTTTATGTGATCATCCGTTGTGTTGTTTTAGTGATCAATCTTGGAGCGGAGCACAAATCAAAATTTGTGCAGGCTGACTGTTGTGCCGCAGTTGAGAATCTCTCACCGCATTATCTTTTTAAACAGATGAGGGCGATTTTAAGACTAAAGTGAGAGACTGTTGGCCATGGAGCTGGCATGCGTGACAGAAGGGTGGGCGAGACGGAACAGTCAAATGTTGGAAGGAGCAGTGATAAGGAGGTGTCAGTCGTTCTTTAACCTTAGCTGTTGATTAACAGCTTTACAACGACATAAAGTGTTCGCCAATTTAACTTAAGATTCAAACCATTAGGCCTATGACTAACTTTTTTAACATTCCATATCAAAACGTTTGGTGCTGTAGCCTAGGATAAGAGGGCTACATCTGGCCGTTTATACCACACAACTATAGAAACGTTAGTGATAACCACATTCGGCAACATGCTCGGTAAACTATCAGGGTAGGTGGAGGGGGAAGCAGAGGAAGGGACAAATTCACAATGCTCCAACAGCTGTTTCTCATTTTCGCATCTCCTAGTTGGCACTCGACTTGACAGCAAAACAAGCGCTACCTGCTGTGCGCCCGGTGCGCGTCGCGGGAGGCTCGAGGGTGTAGCCCTGTGATTTCCTCGGATAGTGCCGGTAAACCATATCATTTCGCTGTCACCGGACGAATCTTTTCCTCAGCGGGCTAATGACGGTTGTAGGAGAGAACGCGTGCGGGGGATAAAGAGTGACGGAAAACGCGACCGTTTTTAGAGAAGCATTATTGTGCATGCCCATGTGTCTGTATTCCCACTCTCCAGATGCAGGTGTTATTGGTCTACATAGGATGAATAATGAAGGAGGAGATAGGTGTACTGAACTCATATATTCTAGCTCCTTTTTGTTTAACAGTGACCGTTGGATATAACGGAGGTAGGCCTACCACAAACTACACATGGTTTGCCGATTAATGTAGGCCGACACCGAAGAAATACTGCCTCGAGTCATAAATAATGCCTAGCCGAGCAGTCTTTAAACCACGCCCACATGTATTTTTCCCGCGAAACTAAAGAGTTTTAGAACGTACCATTTTGATTTTGGGGGAAGGAAAGTGAGGACGACACTGAAGGTAGCATCAGTACCATAAATCGTCCATTCGGATGACTCTCTTAAAAACTGTATACAACTTTTTATATATTGTCAAATTTTACCTAACTCATACAAAAACATTTCACTACATTCATTTGAATGAAAGTCATATGCCGAGCTAAACCCCCTTTTTTCCCCATGTTAGTTCAGAGCTCGTGTTGTTTTTTAAACGATTCCCATTCATCTAGAACTTTTTCCAAAGAAAAGTTACACACTTTTTTGAAATGCCCCTTTCGTCAAAGGTAGGTTGGCAAATTATATACATTATAATACATACATATAGACATGCATACAAATTCTTATTCATTGAACGGTAGGCTATATATCTATCACGGCTCTGACTGGAGGGATTTAATGTACTGTAGCCGGCTGGCTAGCTTATACTAGTATTGTAGCTAACGTGAGAAAAAGAGCCTACTGCAGTTGTGTCGGTTTGTAATTTGAATTAGCCTAGCAAGCTAGTCATAGCCATGTGGCCCCAACTTCATTACACGTCGTTCTTATAATGTCAGCTAGCTAAAAACTTGTCGAATGAACAACGTTTTATGTGGCTCTATTGTTGTGCCGCACAGACGCCCAGAGCTATAGCTGACATCTTTGAGAGTCCAAGCGAGGATGAAGACTTTCACGGTTTCGGAGTCTGTGCCACAATCGTGCAGGCTTCAGAGGACAGCCGGGATAGCCTTTACTCTGGGGATTCCGAGAAGCCGGTGGGTCACATCGCCGAACAGTCGAATTTACAAACAAATAACAAGGCATGGGGCTAAGGATACACTGTAACGTCCCTTGTAATAGTGCTTATTGAGAATCTTTTGTTTCTCTCAGCTACAGGTTCTGTGTTTCCGGTCAAGGTTCATCACCACGGAGCTGGTTCGTATGTTCACCGAGTCAGACGGAGAGGATGAGGAGTTTGAGGGCTTCAGTGAGGAAGAGGGGAGCGAAGGCAGGCTCAGTGACGGTTTAAATACGCTGGTAAACAATTCCAAAAGATTCGCCAAAATTTTGCTTCACCTTCGTCATAATTACACCTGGTTTGACTACATGCAAGTTAACGGTACTCTCCAACTCTCTTATGCCATTGTGTCATTTCAGTCTGTGGTGTCAGAGGAGGAGAGTGATGTGGACACAGGATTCTACTCCGAAGGAGAAGAGTCAGCTCCACCAAAGAGGAAGAGCCTTTGTGTGGCCTTTAGGTGTGTGTGTGTGTGTGTGTGTGTGTGTGTTCATATGTGTGTGATGTGCATTTGAGCCTTGTGTGTGACCAGGGACGGACTGGGAGTAAAAATAAGTCCTTGACTTTGATCCAGACCGGCCCACCAGACCCGGTCCCGTATACGCCACCACAGAGAGCGCCCTGCTAATGCATGTACATTCTGTGCCTGATGTGATGCTAGTTAGGGACTTCCACGCTCAATGCAAGCGCGCATAGCGAATTGATTGCTGATTTGAGCGAAAAATAGTTTTTGGAGCTTTATGTAAAACAAACGAACATATCCATTTTTTCAATTGATAAAACATTTTCTAGTGAAGGTAATTGTAATTACGTTTACGTTTCTTAGCCTGGTTTTCCATCTTTATATTGTCTCTACTAGCTAGCTTTCGATCTGTCAGTGTCACTGTTGTGTATAAGCGGCACTAAGGGCTGCATAGACCTTCATTTGGAAGGGGGATAGGGGGGCCGGCCAACCGTGTTTCTGTTGCATCTTCTGCCAAAAATGTTAATAGTAGTAAAAATTATTATAAAGCAAGCGGCCCTCCGGCCCAGAAGTGGTTTGGCCCATCTGGAGCACCGGGAGAACTCCCGATGGGCCAAACCACTTCTGGGCCGGAGGGCCGCTACTGTGTGTGACCAAACCCTCGATCCCGGGCTGCTTTTCAGGTTTCCTACAAAAAGACTCTCTGCCCAGAAAAAGGAGGTTCCTAATAAACGCCAGCCAGTCAGAGCAGCCCATCCTGAGCGGAGAGCCACTGAGAGGACAAGGCTGAAAAGGGGCGTGGCTGAGGTGGCCAGTGGACGGGTCAGGGGCAGAGAGGCAGGTAAAAGACTTCCTGAGAGAAAAGAGGAGGAGGAGGATGATGAAGAGGAGGATAGTGACGAAGTGAAGATGGACATCTGCCCTCAAGTTCTGAGCAAACGGGACAAGAATATTCAAGAGAACAAGGACATGGTACAACCTGCCTCACACACACACGACACACACACACACACAAATGTAATACAACTTTCGAACCCCAAATGAAAGAATAATCCCAAAAAGTTCAGTCTGTTCTTTCTTCTTGGGTATTCTTTGCTGCACTGGACCCCTAGCGCCTCACCGTTGATTCATCCTGACATCCCTCAGGTGAACTGTTATCTGGGTTTGACTGTGATCGTGTGGTTGTGTTCCAGCTGGCCAAGCTGTTTGCTGACCTGAGCTCAGTGGCAGAGCTGACCCCTTTAACCTCCCCCAAGGTTGGTACGCCCCGGTGGGGGTTAGGTCCGGGTCCCTCCCTTCCTCTTCTCCAGGGGCTCCTTAGCTTCTCTATCCCCACACAGCCTTCCACTCCTACATCCTGACTGAAGCTCACGTTGGGTTGTCATTTCACTGGTGCATTGTGGGTGTTGAAGTTTTTCTTTTTCGGGGGGGTGTTTTTCGTTGTTTTTCCAGAAGAAAAGGCGTGTGTCTGAGAACCCGTCTCCACGGAAAAGAGCGAGCGTGGCGACGGAGGGGGGCGGGAGAAAGAACCCGTCCAGAAAGGCCCGCCCCCCTGAGAACTTTGGAGTGGAGAAGAGCAGCGAATCCCCTACCAGGCTCAGCAGACCTGCCAAGATCATAGATATCAGGAAGCTGATGGAGGTAGTCCTACACACACACTTAAGATTCTCCTTCACACCCTTGGATATCAGAAAGCTGATGGGAACTCCTAGACACACTTTGCTGGGGGCACTGTCACTTTCATCACTCGCATGCATCCTGACACTTAATCGCCCACACGTCGACTACAACACACACACACGGATACTTTCCGCATGCCTTTCAGTCGATCCTCGTTCCTATTGGTCAGGTGGACGACGAGCTGCGTGCGATTGGCAGCGGCAGGAAGAGGCGGAGTGGCGGCGGCAGGAGGAGGAGGAGGAGCGAGGTGAGGCCAGTGGATGACATCACGCAGGAGGAGCTGGATAACGTGGCGCTGCGGTCCAAAGACAAGATCCTGGACAAGGAGAATGTAAGTCCTCAAGCTCCTCAAGGGAACCTTCTCCTCAGGAGCCACCCCGCCTCTGTACCTTAGCCCCTAACCCTTAGCTCTCTTGCTCTCTCCATTTTGGAGCACGCCCACCCAGCTTTTGTTATTTCAGTTGCTATTTTCATATACGTTATAAGTGTTACTGTAAATTGTTTATCTGTAGTTCAAGAAAGTGAAGTTATATGAAAGGCTGGTGGATGGAAGGTTTATTATTAGCAGCTAGCGTTAGGTGTTAACTCCCACATCTGCATGTGTTGCAGGGAAGCACGTGTCACCAGTGCAGACAGAAGACTCTGGACACCAAGACGGTGTGTCGCAGTGGTTACTGTGTCGGGGTCAAGGGTCAGTTCTGCGGACCCTGTCTGAGGAATCGCTATGGAGAGGATGTGTGTGACACCTTGCTCGACCCGGTCAGTACACACACACACACACTCAAATACCATCACCAACACACAGTAAGACAATAAGAGGGGGAAAAAAATGTCCCTGTGTATTTTGTTCATTAGCATCACCAGCCATACCTGTCCCCCTCACTTCTCTATTCCCCTCTTAATCTTTTTTCTCTCTCTCTCTCCTCCTCCCCCCCCCCCCCCCCCCCTCTCCTAGACATGGGCATGTCCGCTCTGCAGGGGCATGTGCAACTGTAGTCTGTGCCGGAGGAAGGAGGGTCGCTGTGCCACAGGAAACCTTGTCCGATTGGCCCAGTACAACGGCAAAAGCAATGTCCACCAGTATCTGGAAAGGTATGTAGGGAGAGTTTATAGGGTTTAGCTCAGTCGTGTAGCTTACATTTAGTCATTTAGCAGACTATTTTACCCAGAGCGACTTACAGTAAGTACAGGGACATTCCCCCGAGGCATGTAGGGTGAAGTGCCTTGCCCAAGGACACAACGTCATTTTGCACGGCCATGAATCAAACCGGCAACCTTCTGATTAATAGCCCGATTCCCTAACTTCTCAGCTGTCTGACCCACCTTACCATGCTTACAGACGTGTGACC
Source organism: Hypomesus nipponensis (assembly GCF_054491055.1). Classification (NCBI taxonomy): domain Eukaryota; kingdom Metazoa; phylum Chordata; class Actinopteri; order Osmeriformes; family Osmeridae; genus Hypomesus; species Hypomesus nipponensis. The sequence goes on along the minus strand of NC_140364.1, from coordinate 12,375,932 downwards.
GTGTTCTCTCTCTGTCTTGCAGTATTCAGAAGGATCTGAAGTGAAGACGGGTGACTGGAGTACTAGACTAGGAGTACACCTACTGTGTGGGTGTGGAGACATACACACTGGACAAACTGGGAGAGTCACACACACAAACACACGCAGCAGAACTGTTGCACAGCACTTCACCTGATTTTAGCCCATATTTTAGTGTTAAAGGTTTTTACTTGTTTTTATTAGAGCACTATCATTTTATGATCCAAAATCCTTATGATTTCCACCTTTTTAAAGAGTTTTGTATGTGGATGCCCACTGTTTTGGATATCAACGTGATACTTTATGAATAAAGTAAAAAAAGAAAAAAAAACCTTACTTCATCACTGAAACATGTTTAAAATAAATGGCCCCCAAAAATTGAAAAGACGTAATGGAAAAGTTTGTGTACTGTAAATATTGAGCTGTGATTATTATAATTTCTTTTCTGTTTTTTCTATGGGGAAGATTTTTTATTTTTTTTTACTGTCAAGTAATTACTGTCAAGGCCTGCCCCCCCCCCCCATTAAAGCAGATTTTGTTTTTTTAATCCCATTTTAAGAAACCTTTTTTTCTCGTGTTTTTCCACTGTCATAATGGACCTTATATTTACTGAACATTTTTACACTTTATGTGGTATGATGCGTGTACATGTCGAACATCAAACAGGTTCTTTTGTCTTTCTCAAGTTAACTTATGTGATCGCCTGCTTTGTAGCTGAACGTTCCTCTCCTGTCCATGCCTCATTCTGAGGGGCCTCGGGGGCCAACATCTCCACATTCTAACCTAACCATTCTAATTCTAACCTCCTGTTTCAAAAACAAGCCTCGAGCTAGCGGCGACCAGGGATCAGACAGGACTGGAGTATTTACGTGTCGAGTACCCGCAGGGGCTGGCTCCTCATACAAGCGATTTCGGAGGAGGCTGTAACCGTTCGACACCTCCACTGTGAGCGTGACCTGGGAATGAACCCTTCACGCTCGTCGCAGCCTTTGATCCTGAGAAGGACGCTTGAAGCATCTGGTTGGACACGTTGTGTTTTTGGCATACAGAGACACCTCAGAGGCAGTGTGGAGGGCGTATGGAATATGTTGCCTCCAGACAAATACAATGACGAACACGCAGACGAAAGGTCAACGGAACCAGAAGTTTTCCTTTCTTGAGAATGGGGAAAAAATACTGGAGTGCACTCTGTTTGGTATCGCCATATTTCTGTCACTGCACACCCGAGAAAAAGAAAGAATATAACTGGATCAGAGTCTGCAGTGTATTCAGAGCAAGGTTAATGGACATTTGGTCAGTGTCTTTGCTGTTCTCTAACAAATATAGGTGTAGGAAGGTCGGTGGTCCTCAGCATGGAGAGAAGACTGGTTTAACAGGCTCAACAGTTTCAATCACTTTATTGTCAAGTGTTATGCAGGCAAGTGTTATGGTAGTATCTTATCATTTATCACTTTTTTCTTGAATCGACATAACACATTTGTACAAACTGTAATTTTTAAAAATATCAATAAACTGGAGCCTTTGAGGCTAACCTGGCAAAAACCCATTATCAAATGTCATGGAGACGGACAAACATCTTAGAAAAAGATTTACAAATGAGATGTCACTAGAAAATATTAAAGAAAATTGTTTCACACAAAATATTACCAAAAACATCTAAATTGTTTGGTATCAACCATTTCATTTTGAACAATATATATATTTTTTTGCTTTCTACTTCTTCTATTTTTTAAACACGTTTATGGCGCAAGAGAAGAAGAGATGAAGAGCTGTGATTGGACGTAGAAAAGAAGCACGATTAAAAGAAGAGAGCAGCACTCGGGCAGAACTGAAACATGCTGTACAAAACCTCAGAACCAACACACAATACACTTCAGCAAAGGCAAATATTAAAAATCAGGATAAATAATAAATTAGCCGTACACGGTCTCATTCTCTGTGGTAACATACAGAAATGTGACTTTTTAAAATAGAAAAGCAAAAAAGAAAAGCAAAAAAGAAATGTACACACTTGACCTAACACAGACAACACTACCAGAAACATCGACATAGCTTAATTAACATGGTGCCCCCTTACCCTAACCCCCGCCCCCTCACTCCCTCTCCCTACCCCACTCAAAGAAGGAAACACAAAGCCAAGCAGCTGGAGAGAGGGGGCGGGGGCAGTAGAGTGTGTGTGCTTGTGACTGTCACCGGTGGCACATAAAAAAGTATGTATGTGGGTATTACTGTCAGAGGGGTCACAGAGGGGTTTGTGTGTGCGTGTGTGTGTATGCATGTGTGTATAAGAGGGAGGGGGGGAGGGGATCATGTGACTTGCAGCGGAGAAGGCAGATCCTGTATTAACCGTAGAGTGCATTTGCCTTCAGACAGTATTCATTGGTCATCTGTGACAAAGTGACAACCCTCACCCCTTTTGCCATCCTCTTGTCCGAACCCTTCTCCATCTCCCCGTCCCACTCACTCCATCAGTGTTACCGCACTACAGCTTGTGTTAAGGCATTGTAGGACAGAACACCCTCAATCAGGTGGGGAGGGGGGGGGGGGAATCCAGAAAGCAGCACTAACGTCAAACACCCAACATCTTGCAAATTGAATTAATTCAATCACATGAGGACGTTATGCAGGTGACCATATGAAGGTGTCAATACACACAATTCCTACTCCTATCTTCTCACAGTAGTGTAATTTCTTTTGAAACAATGCCACTTAGGAATGATTTGGGTGTGTTAGGACTCTAGAACTGCTTTCCCATTGCTTTCCTGGGTTCACCCACAAAGAGAGCTAACTGGCTGTTTGTCAGAGAAACCCCAACTAGACAATGTAAACATGGCTTCATTTGGATTGTCTTTAAAGTATTGCTTTCACTACACATACCACCATGTAGAAAGCTAGATTGTTTTTATAGAAACCTATTTCAAATGTCAACCGTTTCTCAATAGGAATGCTTCATTTATAAATCTTTTCTGTTCATATGTGCTTTTTCTACTTTTTAAAATTGTTTTGAAATCTCTGCTGTTCTATCTCTCCGTTCTTTAACAACAGTTTGTCTGTTGACTGGTCTCCAAGATAGTTTTACCCGACTGCAGACTAACCCTATTCTATATCTTCTCTTCACTGATAACAGGTGAGCAGGTGCCTGTACACACACACACACACACACATTATTCACACACTGCTCAGTTTCACCTGTATGTTAACAGTCCCCCATCATGATTTGCCACCATCATCAGAGCTGTAAAAAAGCAGAAATTCATCTTTGTGCATAGAGAGATTCTGTTAATTCTATTATTCTATTTTATAATGGTTTTAGAACCAATGGGTTCCTATTGTGCTAAATGTAATATAATCCATTCCCCTGCATTATACTTCTAATAGCTCATTTTCATAAATGCCAAACTACTATTTAATAATGTTTAGGCTAAATTGTGTCATTGCTAGATTTCTTCCATTTTAGACTTTGATGTGTTTATATTTCAGCTTCGATCGACTGTAACTCTCCTCTTTTCTGAAAGTCTGTTTTCATTAAGCAATAGAAAAGAAACAGAAAAAAAACTAAACAAAACCCAGGCCTCACATTCAGAAAAAAATGTCTCTATTCAAACTCCTCCTCTTCCTCCTCCTCTTCCTCCTCCATGTGATTAGAGGTGGTGGGCGTGGCTGGGTCGGAGTCCTGGGAGAGCGTCGCCACGGTGACGATGCGAGGAGAGGAGCTCAGTCCTTCCTGGTTGTCGTCCTCCATGTCGTCCGTGGTGATGATGGCCAGCGAGGCTCCGCCTTTCTTGTTTTGGTGGGTCTTGATGTGCTTAGAGAGGTGGTCGCTACGCATGAACCTCTTCGAACACTCGGGACACTCAAAACGCTTCTCTCCTGGAGAGCGAGAGAAAGAGAGAGAGACAGAGACAAATAGAGAGAAAGAGACAGACAGAGTGAGAGAGAGAGGATAGAGAGAAAGAGAGACAGAAGGTGGGTTAGAGAACCGTAACCGAAAAACAGTGGCTTTTCTTTTACACAGTATTTACACGTTTCTGCGTGTGCGTGGGTCTGTGTGTATGCATGTGTGTGTGTGTGTGTATGTTCCGGCACGTGTGTGTGGGTCTGTGTGCGTGTGTGTGTGTGTGTGTGTGTGTGGCGGTGCGTCCCTCCCTACCCGTGTGTGTCCTCCTGTGCCTCTGCAGCTCATCGGAGCGGGTGAACCTCTTGCCGCAGAAGATCCAGTTGCAGACAAAGGGCCTCTCCCCGGTGTGCCAGCGCAGGTGGGCCCTCAGGTGGGACGTCTTCCCGTAAACCTTCCCACAGCCTTCCATGTGACACACGTGCTGCTTCTTCTTCGAGGGGTCCCCACTGTTCCTAACACACACACGGCGGTCAGACAGTCACTCACACCGTGTGCGTGTCTGTGTGTGGGGGTGTGTGTGGAGGGGGGGGGGTGAGTCTGTGTGCATGTGTGTGTATGTGTGTGTGTGTGGAGGGGGGGGTGAGTCTGTGTGCACACGTGTGTGTGTGTGTGTGAGGGCGTGTGTGCGAGCGTACCTCCCCTCTCCGTCTCGACAGTTGGGGCAGGAGCAGGCGACGCGTCGTAGCCTCTTGCTGGGCAGCCCCTCCTGGTCTGACGAGCTCTGTACCGAGCCCAGCTGGTCAGGGCTGAGGGACGAGCCCGCCATGTTGCCCACGGTGACCGTCACCGGGGACGACTGCACTTTCACCCCCTCCTGACCTTGTGTTTGACCTGTGGATAGGCACGCGCACAAACACATCAGCAGCAGCAGGAGTAGCTATCAGTGGCTGTCAGGTGCTTTATGGTTTATTGGGAAAAAGGAGGAAGTGGAGGAGAGGGGAAGAAATGGATGCTGGGATTTGTCAGTTTTGTTACTTGGCAACAAGGAAAAGGTATCTTAAAAAGATATCTTTTTAAATAAGACGTTATATAAGGACACCCACAGACCACAGTCTTACCCTGTAGACCGGTGATGGTGAGGGGTACACCTTGCACCTGTACCCCTGCAGAGCCCAGTCCTGCGATGCTGACCGTCTGCACCCCCGAGCCCGGGTTGATCTGGGCCGCACTGAGGGTGAGGGGCGCCCCCCCCAGGGACACCAGGCCTCCTCCGCCCACCGACCCTCCACCCATGGGGGCTAGAGTCAGCTGCTGCTGTACTGCCCCCAGTCCGCCCTGGAGAGACATGCCGCCAGGCAGCTGCAGGGTCTGCCAGGTGAGCTGGCCGGAGGGGGACAGGGTAGGGGTGCGGATCAGAACCTGGGCTTGGTTCTGGAAGGCTTGGATGGGCTGAAGGGTCTGTCCCGGAGCCAGCTGGAGGGTCTGGATCTGCTGGGGGTGGCTCTGGGGGTGGTTCTGGTTGATCTGCTGGGGCTGGATCTGGATCTGCTGGAGGACTTGGTGGCCCATCTGGCCAACGATGACCTGCTGGATGCTTCCAGCAGCTTCCGTCTGGGCCTGGAGCCCGTTGGCCTGGTTCTGAGAGTCTGATTCGCTGCCCTGTGATAGGTTCTCTCTCTCTGCTCCACCTCCCTCCGACCCTGCCGAGCCCATCTGGGTCCCGTCTGACACTCCGTCACCGCTGGCCACGGTTGTCGTGGAGCCAGATGACACAGGGACAGTGGCCGCTCCGCAAACAGCTGTCATTAGCTGGTTGCCGTTCGCGATGGAGAAACTTCCGTCCGCCGATTGGATGAGCTGCACAGCCCCTCCCCCTCCTATATTATTAATGACAGGAAGGGCCAGTGTCATGCCGCCAAGGTTTATGGGTAAAGTAGTCATGACTGGGGTTTGAGAGCCCTGGAGGGTCTGCAGCTGGAGAGGAAACGACTGGGCTGCACGAATCTGCAACGGGACGCTCTGATTGGCTGAGCTTGTCAGGATGGCCTGCTGATTGGCTGGTTGGAGGATCGCCTGGGTCTGGGGTTGATTCTGAGTCTGGATCAGCTGGACCTGGTCTGACAGCCCCCCCAGGGAGGCCGTCTGGGGGCCGAGGTGGATCTGCTGCCCGTCTGCTGTCTGCAGGTGGGGGATCACCTGGTACTGGACTCCTCCCCCTGCAGACGGCAGGTTCTGCACCTGGATGATCTGGAACTGCTGCTGCTGCTGCTGCTGGTTGGCCTGCATGCTGTGTGGACCTGTCACTGCCTTCATCTACAACACAACAACGGGGAGACGACATGTCATGACCTCAGGTCGTCACACAAACTCTCAGACTGAACTCTTCCACTCACAGGACCTCCCGAAAACACCTTTCCCACCAACATGGAACGGGTTCTGTTCCAGTTTGCGCACCTCATTTGGAGTTTGTTTGGAGAATTTCAATCCCCAAAAAATTGGTTCTGAACTAGAAAAGTTGGTAGCCAACTGAAAAAAAACAACATTGACCTGACCTTGACGTGAAATGCGAACCGTGACAACTTCAGCACAAGAAAGTAAATAATAACAATAATTATAGTTTAATAGTTTAACAACGCCCTCAGTTGTTGATGCATCCTTCATTACAATGGTTCTCTAGACAGCACCAATGTCCCAGGAATCTTGAGCAGAACCGGTTGAAGAACCAGACCTAATTTAGTGGGAAAGAACTACCAGTGCCCCTTTACCTTGCGTCCCCCTGGAGCGCTGTCATTGGCCGAGGTGTTGGCTAACGTCACGGCAACGGGTTGATTGGCAATTTCCTTGGCCATTGTGGGTGCACTGGTGATGATCTGCCAGCCGTTCCCTGTGAACTGGGCAGGCACCAGCTCCAGCTGCTGTGGCAACAGAGCCTGCCCCCCGGCCGCGTCCAGAACTATCTGCCCCTGGATCTGCCCCCCCTGTACCTGGATCTGCCCCCCCTGAACCTGGATCTGCCCCCCCTGTAACTGGATCTGGCCGGTCTGCCCGTCTACTCCCCCCTGCCCCCCAATCTTACTGCAGGTTGCTGCTAACAGGGCGAGAGGAGATGGCTGGGAGGAATCCTACAGAGAAATATAGAGGGAGGAAAGAGACATGCATGCACACACACATACGCACACGTATTCATGCACACAGGCACAGACACACAAATGACACACACACAGAGGAAAGAGCACACACAGAAAGAGAGAGAGAACAAACACAGGCAGAAAAAGAGAAGAGAGAGAGAGAGAGCAGTCAGTAGAAGTGGGCGGTATTACGGGAAACGAGTGGGCGGGCGTGTGAGAACCACAATTCTCTTTTCTCAGAGCAGTAGAAGAAATGCCTCCCTCCCTTTCTCGCCTCCTCCTCCCTCACAAATCAAGAAAAAACTAGGTCGCAGGCAAATATTTAATGCCACACACCTCTCATGAGTATCATTCAGTGAATAAGCAGACTAGCAGTAAACTAACCATGCATGTAGCTTAAAAGACACACAAAATGTGTAACAACCAGATGCATTGCCAAGCTTGTAACAACTTCCCAAATGTACTAAACATTCAAATTGGATCAAAATTATGCAGACGTCTTCAGTATTTGACAGCAGTCAGACTGTACATTAGGTTCAGACTTGGTCTGGAGGTTTGCCACAGAATCAGGAAGTAAAAAGCAACGGAGTAACGCCCCCAGTGCTGTCTGGCTGAATGTAGGCCCGCAACTCAACAGTAACAGTACACTTATTAAGACTGTACGGTCGAGAAACATACCTGCGATCCCGAACTTTTACCCTTTTTCCCAGATGATTTCCCTCCTTCAGATCCCGTTGTTTCCTTCTTCGAGTCTGTAGAAAACGACAAGTTATTTGTGGGGGGATTAATAAACTATTTGCTCCCTGAGTGTTAAGATACTCATGACATTTAGACCACTGAAAATAATGCATTAGTGACTGTATTGGCATGTAAAGTGACGTGAATGATATTTACAAAAAAACTATGCAATGAAGGGAACATACAATAGGCTGTTTCCAATTCAAACAGTTGATGGTTATCTGACAGTCAGACGTGGATGAGAGGGGTGGAGAAGGGGGAGGGTACCTACCACTCATAACGCATTAATATACCGGAGAGGTGTAGTTTGGGACAGAAAGGCCGGCCAGGGTTGTGACGGAGGCAGGCAGCAGACAGGAGAAGGACGGCCTATTTTTTTTCTGCGACTGGCTCGCACTGGGCTCTGGCGTCGCTCCCGTTTACCGCTGAAGCTCTCGGTCTCTGACGAAGCCACCCACCCGCCAGGAAGGGCGGTACCAAGCACAGGCACAATTAAACACCGAAATAACGGAAATAAGTCAGTGTCCGCTCCCCTTGTTCTCAAGCCTCGCAAAATAAGACTAATTCCGAATGGCACCAGAACATTCCAATAACGACAATATTAGACCTTTGCAGATATGTAGGCTATCCAAATCGAAGTTGGTGGTGTGTGTTCGCGGAGATCCACCCACTTCCATTTAAGCATCAGGCCAACACCCTCCAGGCTCCGCGTTATATCGCTGTTCTTATTGTTCGTGGGTACGAAAAGCCCTGTCGGTGTCCTTCATGGAAAAAAAATCCCCGTTATCAATATCAAGAAATAATTCGTATTCTTTTTTGTTGCACAATTGAATTGAAGCTACAGAGGAATAACTGTGTTTTTTGTGGGCGGACGCGCTCCTCCCACATATTCAGATTGGATGGCAAGATTCAGTATTCGAGGGTTGAGATGGGAGTTGTATTTGGTGAAGCCTCGCCTTCAAAATGTGCTCTGGCGGAAGGGACTACAGATCCCACACTGCCTTGCGCGATAATTTGTTAGAACGGCGCTAGGTGTAGTCATGTTGGTGTGAGAGGAAGAAACAAGGGCGGTGACTTGTGCGTTGTGGGGGTTGGGCGAATGGGGACGGGAGGCGTGTGTGTGCTCTCTCTTTATCATTAGGTCCACTCTCTTCAGCATTGATAAACAAGTGACGTCTGAGAATTTCATGTAACAGGCTAATACAATATCCTGTAGGCTAAGCTAATTCCCTTGTATTGTTCTAATAGGCCTTTTACAGTAGACAGACCCACTGTGGAGTGAAGTGACTGAACCCTGTATTTCCTTCTTTGTATTATTACACAGTAGGAGCTGTGTTCTCTCCCATACAGATAGGACAAATGGTGAGGTAAAAAGGCATCATAGGACTTGGAACATTTTATAACCCTGACATCTTCCCCATGTTTCCATCCAGGATTGTTATATTTTTGTTTTAGTTTAGATTTAAGGGCCAAATATTTCCTGAATCGGACGGATTGACATACGTTTGTAACTGTGTCTAAGAGAACTGAAGTGTGTTGCTATTGTGCGAGAAGTTCCTAAAGTTGAGCTTTTGAACCTAAATGTAATTTATCATAATACCAGTGTTAAAGAGATAGGCATGCATCCTTTTCATGAACAAGACTACCGTGCTAGTAAGCATGTTCTGACAATACCACACAAACACACACACACCTGCGGTGCCCCAGAAACATGCACACTCTGTAATTACTGCGGAAGCCAAACCCCTTTGCCCCGCCCACTGGGCTGCTGGACAGTACGTTGCTAGGCAACGGAGGTCTAGATTGGAAGCTGGGGGTGTGGTTGGGAGGGAGGGGGGGGGGGTGTTCCAAGGTTGTCACAATGCAGTGCATCTACCACTGTTGTGAAGGATTGAAAGTAATGGGCAAAGATGACTTGCTATCAGTTGAGGATTTGGGATGATTTAATGTGCTGCTATTCGATCGAAGTATGATACACATTAGGACTTTCACCACATGAAGGCATGCATTGCCTGGGTATTTGAACTAAGAGAGAGGGATTCCTTTTCAGGAAAATGAGATAAAACGTAAATATATGCAAGATTATTTTAAATATGTTGCAAATTAATGACCTAAGAAGAGAGTATCACGTCAAACTTCAGAGTATGTTCTCATGACCACCACTAGAGGGCAGCAGACAGCTGAAACATCCTGACTGACCTCCATCAGCCACGGTCACCGTTCTCCACCTACAGCTCTGTGTTCTCAGGGGTCAGAAGATCCCTGCAAGCGATTGAAGAATATAGAAAACCTGCTTGACGAACACACGTCAGTAATTGAAAGAGTGTATTGTTGTCCTATAGTATAAAACAAATCCTCTGAACCAAAAGATGGTCTGGCTGCTCTCTATTCAAATGTAAAATATAGAAAATGAAAACAAATATTTGTTTTGTTTTGTTATTCTTTATTTTTTTTTTAAAGAAGAAAAACCCATGATACTTCTCAGAGGGAAATGAAGTAGATCGATCCTCCTCTTCATCAGTCCAGAGTTCCAGGCTTGTTTCCGTTTCTAGAACAAATGACAGGTGTTTTAGTACGTATCTTTTTAAGGATTTGATCGTTTTGCCCCAAAACATAATGCACAAATATATACACAGGTCAGTGAGTGAGGTTGGGGCAAGTTTGCACTGCACAATACATTTTTTATAATAATGTATTAATTTAGCAGACAAATTTGTTCAAAATACCATATGGGGGGAGGGGGAATCGAACCTGTCACTTCCGATTTGAAGTTAAATGCTGTACCATTGAGCTACACCCACCTTGCTTATTCAATATGTCCATTTCTGTGCATCTGTGAGTCAGTGCATTCTTTCGTGCAAATGTTTGCGTAATGGTCCTGACTGCCAGGGCACATCTGTATGTGTGTTTACGTATGTAGGTGTGTGAGTCCCTCCGAGCCCTGGCGTCGCTCTGTCTCTCTCTCCTGAAGGTTAGGGCGCTGACACAGAGATTTACGACTGTTCCTGTGAGTGAGTGTTCTGGCAGACGCCTCCGTTGTTCATTCCGTCTATGTTGTGTGTGTGTGTGTGTGTATGTATGTAGGTGTGTGTCTTCATTCTCTATGGACTTGTTGACAGGTGAACACAAACTTTCATAACCAGCTCTGTGCCAGCCAAACAGGATCAGACCCAGACCAGTTGGTTTGTGTGTGTCTGTGCGTTGGTGGATGTGTGTGTGTGTGTGTGTTTGTGTGTGTTTGTGAGAAAGCAAAACGGTCTGTTTGGACACTCATTTACCTTTCGTCATTCTGTTCCAGTAAATGCTGTCAGATCTCTGCCTCATCATCTTCCACTGCTTACATCTAAAATGACACAAGAGCAGGAACATGCACACACACATTCTGTCTCTCTATGTCCCTAAATCCTCTCTTAAATTCAAACACACTGTTTTTTCCCTCTCTCCCTCTCTCCTTCTCTCAATCTCTCCTTTTCTCCCTCTCTCCCTCTCTCCTTCTCTCAATCTCTCCTTTTCTCCCTCTCTCCCTCTCTCCTTCTCTCAATCTCTCCTTTTCTCCCTCTCTCCTTCTCTCCCCCTCTCCCGCTCATCTGTGTGTTGTAAACACGAAATTGAGTTTACAGATCAGCATTGTTACCGATTGAAATATTCTCAGTCCGTACTCCAGCCTATATCGATGTGTTTACTTTCTTGGCACGGTGGATTATAAGAGGCAGCACCCTGACAGGAAGTTGGCAGCGCTGGTCTGACAGCGCAGTGAATGATGTTTCCTGGTGTCTGAATGAAAGGAAAACAACCTGTGTGAATAAGGTGTCAGCAGGCCGAGCCAACTGAGGTGGGGGGATCTTTGTAGCTTCTCTCTCTCTCTCTCTCTCTCTCTCTCTGTCTCTCTCTCTCTCTCTCTCTCTCTCTCTCTCTCTCTCTCTCTCTCTCTCTCTCTCCCTCTCTCTCTGTCTCTCTCTCTTCTCTCTCTCTCTCTCTCTCTCTCTCTCTCTCTCTCTCTCTCTCTCTCTCTCTCTCTCTCTCTCTCTCTCTCTCTCTCTCTCTCTCTGTCTCTCCTCTCTCTCTCTCTCTCTCTCTCTCTGTCTCTGTCTCTGTCTCTCTCTGTCTCTCTCTCTCTCTCTCTCTCTCTCTCTCTCTCTCTCTCTCTCTCTCTGTCTCTGTCTCTCTCTGTCTCTCTCTGTCTCTCTCTCTCTCTCTCTCTCTGTCTCTCTCTCTCTCTCTCTCTGTCTCTCTCTGTCTCTCTCTGTCTCTCTCTCTCTCTCTCTCTCTGTCTCTCTCTCCCTCTCTCTCTCTCTCTCTCTCTCTCTCTCTCTCTCTCTCTCTCTCTCTCTCTCTCTCTCTCTCTCTCTCTCTCTCTCTCTCTCTGTCTCTCTCTGTCTCTCTCCCTCTCTCTCTCTCTCTGTCTCTCTCTGTCTCTCTCTGTCTCTCTCCCTCTGTCTCTCTCTGTCTCTCTCTCTCTGTCTCTCTCTGTCTTTCTTCATCGCTTTCTTTCTCTCCTCCCCTTCACCCTTTCTTCCATCACTTCTGTCTCTGTAGTTCTCTGGTAGACATGCGGAGGCCTTTACAAGATGCACATCAGACAAATTTTGACACTTTCAAATCTAAATAACGTTTGCTGTTTAATCACCTGGAATAATAATTCTATTATGGAAATAAGTGTTTGTGTGGAAAGAGAAGAGACTGACAGGTGTGTATGTGTGTGGGAAGGAGGTGTGTCAGTTTGAGCTGAAATCAGAGGTGAAGTATTTCTGGAGATTTGTATTGCAATTATCCATAACTCCCTGGTGTTTGGAGAGAATGGTCACAGTAGAGCTGATCAAAATGGGCAATCAAGAGCAACAAACAAGAAAAGACAAAGAACCATAGTATAACTGCTCACCAAATCATCGATGGCTCTGACTGAATGACCTGAATGTAAGGTATGTGTGTATGTGTGTGTGCGTGTAGCTCTAACATCAAAGCATAAGCATACAAGACATTCCTTCACATTCGGAGTCTTTGTGTTTGCAAAACGATAACTACCGTTGCCGAGGGCACTCGGTGTGTCCCCCGAAGATGACATCACAGATACACCTGAGTGGTCAGGGGTCAAACTGAGGTCCCTGCTGCAGAAGTTCGACCCAGGATTCAAAGGGCGTGGAAGAGGGGAACGTGAGGACCAGAGGGGGAGATGTCGTGGGGCGTACCATCGTTATTTATGTTAAAAAGAGGGGGGGACCTTGACCTGAACATGACAGCATGATCCGAGGAAGAGTCTGAGGCAGTCTGACCCGGGGCTGCTTACCCCACCTTGCCACTGAAACCTGCTCAATGACACTGATGACCCGCAGCACCATGCCATCCTCTCTAGAGGACAACGGAGAGAGATGGACGTGTGCGTATGTTTAGGCGTGTGTGTGTGTGTGTGTGTGAGAAGCGTGTGTCCGCGTGAATGTCTTTGAAGACGGAGCTGTGACGTTTGGTGTGAGTGCAGGAAGGTCTTTAAAGCAGTGCTAAGTGGAGGGTGCAGCACATCATAAAGATCTCAGATAAGAGGTCTCTCTGCCTATGTGTGTGTGTGTGTGTGTGTGTGGTACAGGACCTAACTTGTCCTGTGGGGGCGGGTAAACTTGACGCCAAGACTACGATTCTCTCTGTCTGTGTATGTGCTGAACAGAGGCCTGAGGGCTCTGTGCGAGGGGATGCGTGTAAGGATGTGTGTGTGTCCACATGTTGTGGTGAAGGAAGGGGACAAAAGACCAATAAAATAACCTGAAACCCAACTTAAAGTACTACCACATTCACAGATGTAGAAATAGATGAAGGGAGAGAAAGAGGTGGCGAGAGATAGGAGAGAGTGAGGGAGAGAGACAGGAAGGAGAGAGAGGTAGGAAGAGAGATGAAGGAGAGAGAGAGCGAGCGAGAGAAAAATGGGAGGAGAGAAAAACAGGGAAAGAGAGAGAGAGCGGGAGGAAGAGAGAGAGAGAGAGAGAGAGAGAGAAGGGGAGAGAGAGAGAGAGAGAGAGAGAGAGAGAGAGAGAGAGAGAGAGAGAGAGAGAGAGAGAGAGAGAGATGAGGGAGGGGGGTGATGCACTATGACCTCTGCTCCTTTCTTTCATCTGTTTCTCACCTCTGTCCTCCCCACCCTGATGAATGACCACACAGGGCAGAATGACTCTTGGTGGTGTGTGTGAGTGTGTGTGTGTGTGTATGTGTGTGTGTTTGTGGACAACAATACACTCATACTGGATTAACAAAACGTTCATACATCATTAATATATTATCAAAAGCCAAATTATTATAATTATCAGTTATAAAGACATTTTTCACTTTTTTTGCGTGTGTCTTATGCTTTCTTAATTTCAGTACTGATGCTGTGAATTTTTCATTCAGCAAACATGAGGACTCTTAGATTATGAGTGTGTTCACATTGCTTTCTGGAATAAATTAACAATTAGTCACATAGCAATTAGCATAAAAAGAAAAGGATCATTTTTTCCAGTCAATTTAACAACACCCATCCTTCTCTCCTTCTCTTAACCCCCTCTCCTCCTCCCCACCTCTCTTTCAGCGCGCAGGTTTTACGGTCTGCATTGTGGGGAGCTGAAGCGAGATGAGTAGGGGCAGCACTGGTTAACCAAGGCCTGAGCATGAATAGTGTGTGTGTGTGTGTGTATTCTGAACGCAGAGATTGGTTTACCTCTTAGAGTGCCTACGTCTAAGTCATGGAAACCCCACTCAGCCAGACCATGCTGCCCCCCTCCACCGCCCCCCCTCCCCACACACACACACACATGTACACACACACACACATGTACACACACACACACATGTACACACACACACACATGTAGACACACATATGTACACACTCACCACTGAGCCACCACCAGTTGAGGAGCCACAGACCTTCGTGTGATTGGAGTCAAGATGGTCCAGGCCGGTTGTCTCCAAGGGGAGGAGAGGAAAAGACACCCAAGAGACAGGCCTCCGGAGTGGGCTACCGTCTACCTAATGACCCCCTCCCTCCAGACAGACAGCTGGCTGATGAGAGACCAGGAGGAGCCCCCACCCCACCCCACCCCCACCCCCACACCACCCCCACCCCCACCCCACCCCCACCCCCACCCCACCCCACCCCCACCCCACCCCACCCCACCCCACCCCACCCCCACACCACCCCCACACCACCCCCACCCCCACCCCCACCCCACACCACCCCCACCCCCACCCCACCCCACCACCACCCCCACCCCCACCCCCCCTCCCACACACACACACACACAATGTACAAACTCAAGACCAGATTAATTTCGGTTGTGCACACACACCTTTGCTCGTGTCAAGTGAAGAGCAAATAGGGATTTATACCTGTAGCGGGATAATTCAAAATATCATCATACACAATCACACTCGCGTACACACAGACACACACATACACACACACACATTCATGATGACCTGGACTTCTGTGCTGTAGTAACAGTGATCCAAGGAAGTCCATCCATCAAGTTTGAAAGTGAAAAATTATGTCTGGAAGTGTCTGATTATGCTGTTGGGCTTCCAACCATCAATCTAGACACAAAATGGACACACACACATGCACACACACACACATGCTTACACACATGCACACACACACACACACACACACATGCTTACATTCAGAAGGACACAGAACATACCACACAGTGAGTTGAAAGATGAACAGGAGTGAATTAATCTGCCAACATGTGAGAGGGAAGTGTGTGTGTGTGTGTGTGTTTGTTAGAAAACATTTGTTACAGACTTGGAAGAAATAAGATAGAACTTGTATTAGTGAGGATCAGAGAGGGTCAGAAAAGAATTTAATCAAGGCAAGAGTGATAGAAAGATGAGGAGAAAGAAAGGGAGAGGAAGAAAAGGAGAGAGAAAGAGAAAGAGAGACCATACATTTTTAATGTGTTCTGAGAAGAGCATACTTCTGAGAAAATGACTGCAATCAGTTGTTAGCTTGAAATGTCAGGAGGCAAGGACAGTAGAGGAGAGAGGGATGGGTCTAGAGTGAGGAGGGATGGATGGGTAGAGAGAAGGAAGGAGGATTGGATGGATGGATGGATGGACAGACGGATAGATGGATGGATAGATGGATGAAATCTACAGACCAACCAAGAAACACAGAACATCAAACAGTTCTGCCAGTTCATGAAAAGCATGAAAAAACACACGTCCTTTCTCCCTGACTCCTTCCATGTCCAACATCTCTCTTTGCCTTGCTTCTCCACTTTGCTTAACTCAGCTCTATCCTAGTGTGTATAATACAGTAATGGTGATAAGAGGCTGTCAAACATCAGCGTGTATGTGCCTGTGCGTGTGTGTATGTGCGTGTGTGTGTGCGTGTGTGTGTGTCAGACGCAGCTGTGGTAAATCTTCTATAATAACAGATTATACACCTTGCCCCCTTTACCATGGTAACCATCACACGTCACTCTGGCTCACTTAAGTGTCCCTCTCCACTGCCATGGCAACACAGCAGCAGTCAGTCACTAACCTCACGGCCAGACTGGATGACCCCTGAACTTGGAGAGAGAGAGAGAGAGAGAGAGAGAGAGAGAGGGGGAGGGGGGAGGGAGAGAGAGAGAGAGAGAGAGAGAGAGAGAGAGAGAGAGAGAGAGAGAGAGAGAGAGAGAGAGAGAGAGAGAGAGAGAGAGAGAGAGAGAGAGAGAGAGAGAGAGAGAGAGAGAGAAAGAGAGAGAGAGTGAGAGAGGGAGGGAGAGGGAGAGGGAGAGGGAGAGGGAGAGGGAGAGGGAGAGGGAGAGGGAGAGGGAGAGGGAGAGGGAGAGGGAGAGGGAGAGGGAGAGAGAGAGAGAGACAGAGAGAGAGAGAGAGAGAGAGAGAGAGAGAGAGAGAGAGAGAGAGAAAGAGAGAGAGAGTGAGAGAGGGAGGGAGAGGGAGAGGGAGAGGGAGAGGGAGAGGGAGAGGGAGAGGGAGAGGGAGAGGGAGAGAGAGAGAGAGAGAGACAGAGAGAGAGAGAGAGAGGGAGAGGGAGAGGGAGAGGGAGAGGGAGAGGGAGAGGGAGAGAGAGAGAGAGAGAGAGAGAGTATGATGAAAGCCAGTGGCTGATGAGACGTGAGCGGTTGCCCTGCTAACCACCACCTTTCACTTTTCTTTTCCACTCTGCTAACAGCAATCACACATCTCCACACAGCATCATCAGAGGAGGGCAGAGGAGAGAGACAGAGAAGTCTGGGTCATTGCTACTGAATATCTGGAAAGGAAACCACATCAAGAAACAGATCAATTGTCATTCTTCTATTTAGACTCATAGAGAATCATGTCCCTGCAGAAATGAGAGCAGGATCTTAGAATGCAAGGAAGTAACTGGAGGTGGAGTCAAGAGTCAAGACAGGAAGTGATCCCAGGATGTTAAGATACACAGCTTTTGTTGGCCAGAGGGAGGCATAGAGGGTGTTTCCAGGGAATTGTCAATCAAACCATAGTCTTTTAAGACCATAGTAAATCAACAGCAGGAGAGATGCAATCAACGCACGCACACACACACACACAGTCACAGTCACACTCGAATGGTCACTCACAATAGCATCTTCACATAAACACTGCTCCATGAATAGAGACTCAATTTGACCAAATCAATAAACCCCCTTCATCAGATGCATCTCATTAGCTATCTAGAAACACTCTGATCCAGACATAAAACTACACAACAGATCAGCTGATGGAAGCCGTTCTAATGATGACCATGTGTGTATGTGTGTTTGTGTGTGGGGTGTGTGTGTGGGTGTATGTGTGTGTAACAAAAACAGCGAGACAGGCCACACTATCAGACTGCACAGAGGAGAGAGGAGATTGGTACATTTTTTAATTCAGATTCCCAATCTCAGTCTATCTTTTGCTCTGTCAGTGTGTCTGTCTGTATGTCTGTCTGTCTGTCTGTCTGTCTGTCTGTCTGTCTGTCTGTCTGTCTGTCTGTCTGTCTGTCTGTCTGTCTGTCTGTCTGTCTGTCTGTCTGTCTGTCTGTCTGTATGTCCTCTTGACAAATCCTCCTCTCTTGGCCCGCTCTCCATCTTTCTCTGTCACTCTTTCTTTCCCCTCAGTCAGAGGAGAGCTAGGCAGCAGATGTGTTGACAGGTTAAACGACCTCTGTGATGTATGTCTTAATGAAGCTTCCTGCATCCATCACGGCCCCAACCTGTGTGTGCGTGTGTGTGTGTGTGTGTGTGTATCTGTGCCTGCGTCTGATAAACGGCCATTTCATTTCACCTTCAGCTAAGCGCTTGCACGCACACTTGGCTGTCAATACACAGAGACAAGACCGCACAGAGTGCTGTGATTACAGGGGGGGGGCACAGCACCCTGCCTGCCTGCCTGCCTGCCTGCCTGCCTGCCTGCCTGCCTGCCTGCCTGCCTGCCTGCCTGCCTGCCTGCCTGCCTGCCTGCCTGCCTGCCTGTCTGTCTGTCTGTCTGTCTGCCTGTCTGCTTGACTGACTAACTGACTGATTGTCTGCTTGCCTGTCTGCTTGCCTGTCTGTGTCTGTATATCTACCTATCTACCTGTCTGTCTGTCTGTGCGTGGCCCTATCTGCATGTATGGGAGTATGTCTCATGGGCCTGTACGTAAACACTGGGCTGTATACATGAATGGAGAATGAGGGAGATGAACAGTGTAATTACATTCCCTGGGATTCTTCACACTGACGGGCTGATGAGAGTTGCCCTCTGTGACCCTCTCAGTTCCTTCTGCATGGGTAATGCCACGCATCTCCATCTGGGGATGATCACAGGACTGAAGAGCTGGACCTACTCACCTGAGAGAGAGAGAGAGAGAGAGAGAGAGAGAGAGAGAGAGAGAGAGAGAGAGAGAGAGAGAGAGACAGAAAGACAGAGAGAGAGAGAGAGAGAGAGAGAGAGGGGGGGAGAGAGAGACAGAGGTGAGGGTGAGGGAGAGAGGGGGGGGTGAAGAGAGAGAGAATATAACTGCTGTTATATATATATATATATATATATATATATATATATATATATATATATATATATATATATATATATATATATATATATATATATATATATATATATGTTTTAAAGGTGGCCTATATAAGGTGGCTTATTATGGTGCGTTCTGAAAGCAGCAGGTAGGTTAGAGCTGGCTGGAACGACATCGCCACACACGTGTCCATCAGCCTTGTGCTGACTGACAACAGGCATGCCCTCCCTAGAGAGTAATTACAGGAAGCCATGGGAGCTCGAGGCAAATCATAAGTGGCAGACATGTTAGTTGAATAAAGGACGTTTCCTTCTTCAAGAACAACAATTCACTTGAACTGCGGGCAGTGGTTCCACGATTATGTGCCGTTGAAACTTTTTCACGTAAAATGTTGATTCGTTTCTTTTCAGGAAGATAGAGGATATATTTCCCGTGTGTCGTGCAATTGTGTCTGTGATTCCTAGCTAATTGCCCCAGCGGGCAACTGCCCAACCCTGCTATAGAGTTTATTTTTTACAACTGCCCTGAAGAACTGCGCACGGCCTGATGGATTACCAACCACTCTGACAACAAAAGAGAGAAGAAAAACACCAATGAGAAATAAAATCCTTCACACACACCCTTTCCCCGCCGAATTATCGGCTCTTTATGTCGCTCTTTTTCTCTTTCTATTCGCGCGGAATCACTGGAAAGCACTCTATTGCGTGTTTTGTTGACGTTCGGTGGCGCGTGATAATGCGGTCATTATATCCACCAAAGGAACAGGTTTGGCTTCAGACAGGGTTTCATTAGGGGCCATAACACACACACACACACACACACACACACACACACACTGTGGGAACAGAATGCTTCTAAAGGGGGACATCTGTTCAGGGTGCTCGTAAGCATTGGTCAGGTTAAACGGAACAGAGCCGCAAGTTTACTGTGAACTGCACCTGTGCGCATGAGATGCCCTGAGGGCCCTTGTAGGACAACCGGGCGACCTTGAGAGCCACTTAAGGCTACTCACAGGATAATCGTCCGATGGAATTTACGGAGGGAAACAATACATGAATATATTTTTGTGCTTCAGAGCCTTAAATAGTTTTGTCGTGTTAAGTCGCAGAGTTTGGGTTGTAAAGATATTCTCAGGACTCAAATTTTGATCAATTATACCTCGCGCAGAAACACCGAGATTAATTTCGCGGATCACCCATCACCTAGTTCAGTAAAGCACGTGGAATGGGGTGGATGAAGAATATTACATTTGTAATCAACTCTCCCACTTCGTCCCGTAATTACAAAAGGTGGCCGAGAGTGTCTGCACCCAGGGAGACTGAAATGTGCTAGAATCAAACAAATAGAATCCCGCGTGATTATTTCCCGTTGTTTTATTAAATTTGAAATTCAAATTAAATAGCCTACTCGCATGCGCTCCACATGATAATGCGGACTCATGCGCAGGACTGAGCAGAGTATGCGGAAGAAAATGCTACCAAGGTTCTCAGTGTCTCATCTACATGACATATCTTTGGTTAAATCCCACTGCTTTTTGCTGAATAGAAAAAGCAAACAGTCTAGTTTCAAGGCCCAATACGCACTACAAATATTATGATAAAATAAATTACCAACACATTAGAAAAAAGAAAAACAATATAAGAAAGGGGGAAAAGAAGAAGAGCGAAAAATAGAATAAAGAGGCAGTTTTATTTGAATGCATTATATAAATAGATCATCCATGCTATGGACAAACCCATATAGGCCTATGTGCTTTTGTGGATTAGGGCACAATTAAACACAACCACGTGTAGAGTGAAATGGAGGAAAAATGTAATTCAAATCCGCCAGAATTAAATCAAACAGGGGGAGGCAAAAATCATGTCCATCCCCTCCTTCTTCCCCTCCCTCTCCCTCCCCAGGGCTGACCGAATACGCCCTGTCCCGGGCCAGGCACCCAGAGTTAGGCTATACAGGTCCGTCAATCATCCATTGCTGTGACCAACGGAGATAACGTTTCTTTACACAAGACAGTAGTTCGAGGATTTCCACCGATGTTAACCGTGGGATGTGCCAGCGCAGATCAATCATGACCTCACGTTAGAATGTGTCATTCCTGAGAAAGCTTGTCTCTGATTGGTTCAATCTGGCCTAGCCAGTGGCACTTCAAAGCTTCCGCGGAGCTACAACTACAGAGGAGTCTGACAAGCAAGCACCCTTCAGTTTTACACACAGCACCCTCCACAGTGGAGGACCATCGCTATGGCTGCTTCACTACTCGGGGTGAGTTTGTGTCTGATCCAATTCTTAACGATTGTCACTTTTCTAGTGAAGTCAGTTTAACAACGTTGACCACGGCAAATGAATAAAATATGAGCTAAAAAGCTATCCGTATGTGTAATTGAGAAAAATGGGACACTTTAAATAGCTTTTTATAATTACAATAAGATATTTGTAATGGTTTTCTCAACATAATTTAGCATTCAATAGCCTATCGATTATTCTTGACATTGCTGTTTTACCCATGCACGGTCAAGAATAGACCGAAAACAAACTCAGAGTATGTCTTAAGTCTGTTACGCACGGTACATACGCAAGGGTGTGTGATATATCTGTTTGTGGGTCTCCGCAGGAAGAACCGCGTTTAGGCTGCACCCCCTTGGCCATGCTGGCCGCAACCTGCAGCAAGATCGGCGACCCAAGCCATCCTTCCCCGCCCGCTCTATCCGACGGCATCCCTGGACTCGGGAAGGGCTTTCACCCGTGGAGGAGATCCGCACAAGGCAGCACCAGCCTGGGGCTCAACAATGTCTCCCTCGGAGTTTCCGGTGGGACCTCCAGGAGTAACTTCACCGGATTGGCAGACTCATCTAACGGAACTACCGTCTCCAGCGCTTTCTCATTAACCACCGCAAATTCGTGTAGTTCTCCGTTTGGGAATGACTATACACTTTACCAGACATCATCCGATAGCCCCACTGAGCATACACATACGCAACGTCCAATGTTTCTCTCCAAGCTCCCTGCAGCAGTTGATGGTTTGACGGGGATGTATCCAAGGATGGGCGTACATGCACACCCTTACGAGTCTTGGTTCAAGCCAGTGTCTGAGGTTAATAACGTTACCAGCGGGACGTCATCTTGGTGGGACATGGGCACCGGCTGGGTGGATACGCAGTGTCCAAACGGGCTGCCCTCTCCACTTAGCAACTATTCCGACTACGCACCTTTGCCTCACAGCCACCCCGCCTTCAGTCCCGGGCCCTCCCAGCACCTGTTACCCGCGTCCCAGCATCTCCTGGACAGCTTCAGGCCGGCGCTCTCTGCCTCCTATACAGACTCCTGCCCCGGAGCCTCGGTGCTCAGCGGAGTCCCCGCAGTCTCTCTTTCGAGCTCTCCCCGGTCATCATCCCGGCGCTATACCGGCAGAGCCACGTGTGATTGCCCAAACTGCCAGGAGGCTGAGAGATTGGGACCTGGGGGCACGAGCCCGCGGCGAAGAGGCTTGCACAGTTGCCACATACCGGGCTGTGGAAAAGTGTATGGTAAGACCTCACACCTGAAGGCACACTTGCGCTGGCACACCGGGGAGAGGCCGTTCGTCTGTAACTGGCTCTTCTGTGGGAAACGCTTCACGCGCTCAGATGAGCTCCAGCGGCACCTACGCACGCATACCGGAGAGAAGCGGTTTGCTTGTACGGTCTGCAATAAGCGCTTCATGCGCTCTGATCACCTTAACAAGCATGTGAGGACGCACACCGCGGACGGGTCAGAGGAAGGGACACCGGGAGAACCGGGTGCCGGTAAGAGGAGCAGCGACACAGACAGCGAGCATTGCAGCGTCTCAGGGAGTCCGAGCCAGTCCCCCGATCTGTTGCACGCACCGGAGACCGTCCAATCAGTAAACGGACACAACTTACTGGACTAGACGGTTAAAAATGTTCCACGAAGCATAACGCCATCTACTTCACGGAGTGTCTGCACCTGAAAACGTTTATTCTAAAGCGAGAAGCGTAAAACCAACTGCTCCCAATCACGAGTCTTAAAACAAACACTGGGCACAAGGTCTGGGCTCTAGTTTAAGGGTCATTCTACCAAGATCATTTTGTTTTATGTCGTTGTTTGCGTTTCAGTAGGCATCTGAAAATATTTACATGTTTACAGTCGATACGGGGTTTCTTGGAAATTATTCAAAAACGGATGTGGCACTTTATTCTTGAACTTTGTTTGTGGATGAAAGTTGTCTCCTTTTACCTCACTAGCCATAATTGGTTTTATTTGTAATATTTCATTATGACTGCAGTTTACACTTTATACCTCTCAGTCAATTTATGGATGTGTAATTTCACAAAGTAGACTGCCATAACGTCAAACTAAGTAGGCGAAATGTTAAGGACTCAGCGTGTTGCTTTCTTCGGTTTAAATTGTCATCATCAAACTTTCGACGGAGAACAAAACTCAAATTATGCCTATTTTTATTACCTATGAGTTAGACTTGTATTTTGAGGTCTGTAAGTCGCACTTTGAATTAATATTTAAGGTTTTAAGGAGGTCTGTTTGATTATTGCGTTTTAATTTAACTGACCATGTATCTGTTGGTTTTTGAGTCCAATAAAGACTAAGGTTTTGATCAATCAAGTATATGTTTGTTGAATGAAAGCATTTGACTTTGAGGATAGCCTCATTAAATAGGCCTACTTCATTAATTTATGTAAACAAGTCATGTGAATAAAAGAAAAGAAAACGTTAATACGTCTATTTATGTTGGCTATTTCACTATCGAAATAGCCAACAAACAATTTCGTTTTTATATATATATAATAAAATAAAATATAAAAAATAAAATAAAAAGTAAAATTCTCTAGGGGAATTAAGTTTAGTCAAAATAACCAAAACGTTCCGTCATCAATGTTTTGTCATGGTTTAAAGTAAAAGATCATTTTAGCTCATAAACTATGTCAGTTTCTTTATTTCAGATTTTTTTAAATCCTATTTCACGTAGGGAAATACCAAAAGAAAGATCAAATTATCTACAATTACTTAATTAAATTTTCTTTAAAGAATAATAGAACTAACGCATTGAACTGCAAGGAGGTTTTGTAGGTCAGAGTAAAAGATTCACGACGGGTAAATGTTTTTAAACTTTTTGCTCAGGTGCCATTTTTTTAGTTATTTCATAAACCACACGGCTTGGTCAATTACGAAAATATGGATCATAAGACTAACTCAAAACTACACATATTCTTAATAATATGCAGTGTGAGCCATAGCATTAGATATTATGTCAATATTAAGTGTGGTTTATTTGTGAAACTCGAATGAGTCAGTCCTGGCCTGGACTTGGCAGTAGTGTTTGCATGTTGCGCCATCTAGAGTCTATTTCCGGCAACTGTGACGCTAAAGTTGGTCGGGCACGGTATAGACCCCCCCCCCCCCCCCCCCACCACCACCATCATCCACACCCACACGCACAGTAAGAATATAAAGTTTTAGTCCGACAGCTGAAATACAAAATTCTCAAAACACAAACAGCTGCAACAAGATCAATACAAGATCGATGCTTTTTATTTTTGTGAAAACACTTCATTTTAGTTGCTTGAATTTACAAATGGGAAGACAAAAAAAGTCTAGTTTGTTATTCAAAATCAATGCCCAGTTCAAAGAGATGATTCTTATTGCTGATTCAATCTCATGCAGAGATGCAGTGCATTTATACTTAGACTCAGCTGAAAAATATCTACTAGGGTAACCAACATATACAATACAATTTTACAAAAAGTAAAAAAGAAAAGAACACAAATCACATCAACATTATTATTAGTGTTTAAACGATAAAAGAGCAGTGATTGCTGTAAACATGTTACATAGAGATCAGAGAGATAATTAAGTGACGGATCCTTCAGTGAGTTACTATCCAGTAATCGTACAGTATTAACCATCGTACCTTACAAAGCCTGAACGAAGAAAAGGGTTATTCCAGCCCTCCCAAGATCCACGCAATGCCTTTAAACAGTCTTTCATCCCCACAGCTAAGTAGATCAGTACTTCAGCTGAATTACTACATAGTTAGTCCATTGTGTTGACTGTTATTCATTCATCAAGGATGGCCAGTGTACAAGTATATGAGTAATGAATGAGCTAAACCCTTCAGACAGATCTAGGACCAGTTTGATACACTGAATTATTCAGTTTAAGACTACCGAAAGAAAAATAAACTGATTCTAAACCAGTGCCTTGGCAGCGACATTGCCTTTGTTCAACAGTAGTCATAACACTGGTGTTGTAGTGAACTCACTGCTTCTATCAGAACCGAGTCGTCTACAGTCTCCCCCTGGCCTCACCCACTGTGGTCCCACAACTCTAAAGACCTACGCCGCAAAGCAAGTATCCCGCCTTAAAGACTACGTACACCATGGTGAATATACAATATATAACCAGCAATATTTATCTCTGTCCCAACCTCCTTTGGCCCTTTGGTACCGCCATGGTGGGCTCCCTCCCTCCCTCCCTCCCTCCCTCCCTCCCTCCCTCCCTCCCTCCCTCCCTCCCTCCCTCCCTCCCTCCCTCCCTCCCTCCCTCCCTCCCTCCCTCCCTCCCTCCCTCCCTCCCTCCCTCCCTCCCTCCCTCCCTCCCTCCCTCCAGTACTGCCCAGGTTTCTCTCTGGTATGGTCTGCAGCCTCCACAGTACTCAGTAGTATAATGCACCAAAATGGTACCTGCGAGCAAGTCCACCCCCGTTATTTACATGTATTCATTTAGCAGACGTTTTTATCCAAAGCGACTTACAAGAAAGAGCTATTATTAACAAACACTAAAATCAAGTAATAAAACTCAACTGTCCAGTGACATGTATGCCACAGCCTCTCAGAAATATGACAAACAATTTAAATATCAAACATAAATTCAACATCCGAACAAATATTCCAGACATAGGACAATAATTGTTGTGCAATGTTACCATAAATCATTACTGGCATGATAGTGATTCACGTGTCCACTAGGTGGCAAGCTAGCACAGACTACATTTGAGGTTTGATGGAAGAATAGGTTAAGTACACTGTCATGAAAAAAAAAAAAAAACTTGCCTAAAACTTGTAGTGTTTTACGTGCTAAAATCATAAATAAGAAGCATTTGTACACACACAAACTGACATCACCACACACTCACACACTACTGAACGTGAAAATGAGTGCAATTAGAGAACATGATTATCTAGTAACAGTTGGGAAGACTTTCACTTATTGCTGCCATACATACGCACACTCATAAACCATGAGATTGCTTTCACCAACTCAAGACAAGTGGCCAAAAAATAAGTCTGTATGACTCAATCTGCACTCTGGCACAACTTCACCCTTACTTCCCCCGACGCCGACCTCTGACCCTTAGCTCCAGGGGTCACCCAGGGGCATCTTGGGAACATGGATGTGCATCTCAACAGGGCGGTCAGATGGGCAGTCCCTACGGTACGTGACAGTCTTCTCACTGGAGGTCGGGACAAAGGTCAAGTCCTGGATAGAGACAGACAAAGGTCAAGTCCTGGATAGAGACAGACAAAGGTCAAGTCCTGGATAGAGACAGACAAAGGTCAAGTCCTGGATAGAGACAGACAAAGGTCAAGTCCTGGATAGAGACAGACAAAGGTCAAGTCCTGGATAGAGACAGACAAAGGTCAAGTCCTGGATAGAGACAGACAAAGGTCAAGTCCTGGATAGAGACAGACAAAGGTCAAGTCCTGGATAGAGACAGTCAAAGGTCAGGGTCAAGGTTGAGGTCAGATTAAGGTTGTCACTGATGCAATTTTTGGAATCTGTTATTGAGACTGAACATGGAGGCTAGTTGTTGGTGTGGCTAACCTTCCCTGTGGGGTTGTATTCATCATTAGTGGCGCCCCCTGGTGACCAGGATTTTCTGTGCAGCAGCAACCACAGCACCGCCACCAGCACCAGGCCAGCAAGCAGTGTCAACAGACACACACTCACGAACATCTGCATGTACCGCCTGCCAGACACACACTCTACAGGGACACACACACACGAGAAGACTGACGTAAGTGGGTAGGAGAACCAAAAACACACAAAGTACTTGCTTTTATCTGGATTCAGTGTTGCGCGCTGGAACACTTTTTGAAAGTTGTTCGATCCTGACAGAGCAGCAAATTACCACAATTACACACAGGAAGCGTGAGACACACACACACACACATGCTAAGACACCCACCCACACACACACAGTTACACACACACAGACCTGTCAATCAAAGAGATGACATATATATACAGTTGGTTTGTGGTGTGATGTGGATTGGCTCATCTTACACAAAGTGTCAAGTTCTGCTCTTACATTTTAAATAGTTACTACAGTAACTTGGCCCCTGCTCTCCGGACAGGAGAGGGCGTGTACAGGAAAATACAGTCCCATAGGGGGGAGGGGAGGAGGGATAGAGGGGTGAGGGAGACAATGATCTGCACTGTTCCAGCAGTTGGAGGAGGAGTATTTTGTTGCTACTTATGTGTGTGTGCACACTTGTGTGTGTGTGTGTGTGTTTTTGTGTGTGTGTGTGCATGAGTCCGTATGACTGTGTGTGTGTGTGTGTGTGTGTGTGTGTGTGTGTGTGTGTGTGAAAACTCGGGAGGAGACAGGAGGGAGGAAATCCAGGATCCGCCTGATCCGCCTCAGCTGGTGCTGACTCAACACTAGGACGTTGTGTAAGGAAGGACGGACGAACGGAACGAGCTGCGAGTGCGTAAGTGTGTGTGTGTCGGTCGTACCAGGGTTTGTGCTAATGTGGAGCTGTGTTCTGCCAGACACCAGGCCTGTGTGGAACCTGTAGCGACAGCTGTCAGGGCTGGTGTAAACACACTGTCTCCACACCTCCCCCTGAAGACCTGCACCAAGATGGAGGGAAAGAGAGAGAGACAGAGACAGAGACACAGAGAGAGAGAGAGAGAGAGAGAGAGAGAGAGAAAGAGACACAGAGAGAGAGAGAGAGAGAGAGAGAGAGAGAGAGAGAGAGAGAGAGAGAGAGAGAGAGAGAGAGAGAGAGAGAGAGAGAGAGAGAGAGAGAAAGGAATGGAGATTAAATGATCACCACGAAAAAAGGCAGAACGTTGTGGCCAATAGAATGCAAGTGTTTAGCCCTACCTGTGACGTCATCGACATAACCCACCAATGGGGCACAGGTGTGGTTGCAGCGTGACACCTCTTCCTGTGTGAGACCATGAGACAGGTGACAGTCCACACACCTCCTAGTAATAGGGTAGAAGGTTTTGATTGACAGGGACTTTGACAAATGGTGTGGTTGATTGAGAGGTGGGAGTAACAAACAGAGAGGGGTTACCAGTGGGATTTACAGGTGCTCTGGCAGGTGGGGCAGCTCTCACAGAAGGTTCCGGAGAATTGGAGGTCATCGCACATGCATTTGCCGCACACGCACGTGCCCCGTCCGCTGCATAGCGCCCCATCCTTAGACAAACAGGTCACCGTGGAAATGGGACAGCCGCAGATCTCACCTGCCCAGCCCTCGGCACACAGACACTCACCAAACACGCACACACCCCGTCCTGAAGGAACGACACAATAAAAGTCCAATGTCATCCACCCCATTCTCTTTCCTCTCTCAGTGTGTCTCTGTGTGTGTGTGTGTGTGTGAAGTGTCTGAGTGTGTGTGTGTGTGTGTGTCTGTGAGTGCGCGTCTGTGTGTGTGTGTCTGTGTCTGTGTGTGTCTGTGAGTGTGTGTGTGTCTTTTGTGTGTGTGTTTACCTCCACACAGTAACCCCTGCTGGTAGGGGCAGGAGAAGTCGTCCATCTCACAGTACTTCCCATGGACTGTTCCCAAGTTGCTCTGGTCACACACACACCTCCCGCAAACACACACTCCCCGGCCGCTGCAGTCGTCTTCCGAGCCCTCCGCCCTGCACAGCCAGGTCTGATCGGGGTAGGAGTCCGGGTCCAGCTCGGAGCCTGTCGGCTTCCCCGGGTCCTGCTCCAGACTCTGCTCTCGACTAGTTTGGTCTGAGTATCGGTCTTGATCGCTCTGCTCAGAGTTCTCTCCGCAGTGTGTGTCGTCACGGCAACGTCCGGCCAGTCCGCAGCGGCAGCGGCACAGAGATCGAACCCTGACCGTGGTGGTCTCGTTGTAACCCACAGGTCTGACCATCACCAACACATCCTCCTCTTCATCATCATCATCATCGTCACTGACCGGACAGGAGAGCAGTCCGATGGTAATGTTAAAATAGACCTGCAGAGAGACACAGAAGAGATTTTAGAATCTGTCACTGCAGGTTAACAATGTCATGGAGGAATCAACAGATCAGCTGATTCAAGCCCATGACTACTTTCCCTGTGAAATGTGTCATAAGCTACTCAGCGCAGCTTATTCACTAAGACGTCTGTATATGAATGTGTGTGTAATTGTTTGTGGGAATGTGTGTAAGAGCGAGAGTGTGTGTGTGTGGGTGTGTGTGGGTGTGTGCACCAGTAGAATGTCCCTACTGTCTGGTTGGGCTGTACTGCAGAGCAGCTGCGGTTGTTGCTGGAGATGGATCCATTGGGACAGAGAGGAGAGACGTTGACCCAGAACCTGCTGACCGCTCGATCCTCGACTGATACCGAAATCTCCACCTCCGACAGCAGCCTCTGAAAGACAGAGAGAGAGAGAGAGAGATAGAGAGGGAGAAAAAGGAGGGACAATAGAAGGAGAAGAGTGAGAGTGGGAGAAGGGATAGGGGGATGGGGGACAGAGAGAGGGAGAGACGGAGAAGGGGAGACGAGGGAGAGAGGGAGAGAGAGGGAGGGAGGGAGGGAGGGGTCAAAACGTGTTTGTCTCTTGTGTCCTCACAGACCCGGGCTGACGGAGGGAGCCAGGGAAAGAGGCAGGAGAAGAGAGAGCATGTTTGTTTTAGAGGCTTCAACACTGTTTACCACATGCGTTCTGTTTACGTCAAAAAGGAAGACAGGGGGAACGAGTGCAATCCAGTCTAAGGAGGAGGAGAAGCCATGCCAGAGAGGACAGAGGGAAGCAGCGGAGTGTGGAGGAGAGATAAACACAGGTTGTCACATGTCTCAGAAAGGCTCCATTGTACTTCTGTCCTCTGATAAACACAGGGGCTGATGGGGGGGGAAAGAAGGCAGGTCCAAAAATAGCGCCTTTGTATTCGCCAGCGATTAAGACAGCGTTTCCGTGGTGATCAGATGGCATTTATAATGCTAGGCTCTGTTCTGTGTATCCGCTGGTAGAGTGTGTGTGTGTGTGTGTGTGTGCACGTGTGTGTGTGTGTGTGTGTGTGTGAGCGTGCAGATCTGTGAGTTCGGCAGATTCTCGAACCAAACAATGGAGTGCTGTGCCAGCCCACTGCAGGCCAGCTGCTGCCAACTAAACACCCCAAACCCTCCAGCCGCACACCCCCTTTCCCCCCATCCTGCCCCGACCCCCTGCCCTCTCTCATCTCCCTTCCCCGTCCCTTTGGCACATGGCTGTGGAGCTCCATTTCTACCTCCTACATGGTTCCATCCCCTCGGGGAACAGAACACCAATGTGTTCAAAATTGCTCATCCATACCATCACCAATCCGAATGCTTTGACACGGAAGAGGAGGAAGGAAGTGAGGGGGAAGGGGTTCCGGAGGAGGAGGAAGTGAGGGGGACGAAGAGGTGGAGGTGACCGTGGAGACTGTGTTACCTGGTAAGCATCCACCACCAGATCTATCAGGTTAGGGGCCTGGAACAGCAACTTCCCCAGATATGACCCCGGTAGCAGCCTCACTAACTCCTGGAGAGAGAGAGAGAGAGAGAGAGAGAGAGAGAGAGAGAGAGAGAGAGAGAGAGAGAGTGAGAGAGAGAGAGAGAGAGAGAGAGAGAGAGGGGGGGGGAGGGGAGGGAGGGAGGGAGGGAGGGAGGGAGGGAGGGAGGGAGGGAGGGAGGGAGGGAGGGAGGGAGGGAGGGAGGGAGGGAGGGAGGGAGGGAGGGAGGGAGGGAGGGAGGGAGGGAGGGAAAAGAAAGAGAGAGACATAATTAGAGATGGGGGTGAGGGGGAAGAGAGCGAGAAAGGGAGGGAAAAAAAGACAGAGGATTGGAGAAAGACAGAGGAAGTTCGCAAAAAATCAAGAGCCAGCAGGATACAGAAACAGGGCAAGAGAAGCAAAGAAATAAACGGAGAACGGAAAAACCCCCAGAAACAAATATGAGATCAGAGAGCTGCAGACCTGTGATGACGTGTCCGAATGCAGACTTTTGGATTTGCAGGGCGCGTGTTTGTGTACGTGTTAGTGAGATTACTGTACCTCATACCACTGATATTGCTGCTTCTCTATGGCGAAGATGGAGTGAATGTGATTCTCCAGTAGCTTCTCGGCTATCAGACCAAGACTGGGGTGGTCCTGAAACACACAAACAGATCAGGTTCATCAGTGGTGTGTACGTGTGTGTGATAGGTGTACATGTGTGTGTGTGTACGCGGTGTGCGTACGTGCCTGATATGTGTGTGTACACGTGTATACATGTGTACAGCATGTGCGTGTATATGTGTGTGTGTCTGTGTGTGTGTGTGTACAGATGTGTGTGTGTGTCTCACCAGGGTGGTGCTCTCAGAGTAGACGTTATTGTCCATGTGACAGCGTCCGTCGTGCGGGGTGACGATGCCCCCCAGCCTGCTGTCCAGCGCCAGGTGAGACGGCTGGTCGGTCATCAGCAACAGCAGACGCTTCGCCCCTGGCCTCCAGCCCATCTCCTCCTGAGAGAGAGAAGAGGGAGCGGTCACTCATCTGCTCACTGAAGCCGACCACCTCATCCTCTTATCGCTGTACAATGTCGTGTATTCCATACTCCAGCTTGCACACTCGTGGAAACAAAAGCACGTCCTGATGAGTCAGTCATTTCTCGAGCGTGAAGTCATACTTCACAGCCGTCGTTTTCAGCGTCCAGACCAGCCCTGCTCAGTCGGGCAGACACTGCGAGGCCGTGTGGCCGTGTGCGGGGGGGGGCGGGGGAGGGGGTGTTTGCGTGAGAGTCATCGGCACCACCAGCGGCTTTGGGGGAACTTTATTTTTAGTCCGAGGACCCCCACCAGTTCTTTTTCTCCCCCAGTGACTCACTGCCCACAGCCCTCCGAATCAGGACCCCATTAGGGCAGAAACATCTCATAGCAGGCATAGTTAGAGTGTGTAATGCTGTGTGTGTGTGTGTGTGTGTGTGTCTCATACTCCCGCAATGATGTCACTCTAAACCACCCCGTCTGCTACTGTTCACGCTGAGACAATGTGTTTATCCCTGGGAGATCTCTCTCTACACACACACACACACACAGTTGCGTACCTGGCAGACAGTGGCCTGCAGCAACGCGTCCAGACCTCCCTCGGGTGTGTCCATGTTGCCGGAGATCCTTTGGCGTTTGATCGTGCGTGTAAACTCTGACGTGTTCCCCGTCATGCTCAGAACATGGTGGAACCCATGGGCTGGCCGACACCGGATCTCATAATCACTGACAAACAGAGACACAGAGGGAGAGGACGAGAGAGAGAGAGAGAGAGAGAGAGAGAGAGAGAGAGAGAGAGAGACAAAGAGAGAGAGAGAGAGAGAGAGAGAGAGAGAGAGAGAGAGAGAGAGAGAGAGAGAGAGAGAGAGAGAGAGAGAGAGAGAGAGAGAGAGAGAGAGAAAGAGAGAAAGAGAGAAAGAGAGAAAGAGAGAAAGTGAGAGCAAGAGCAAGAGAGAGAGAGAGAGAGAGAGAGAAAGTGAAAGACACAGAGAGAGGGAGAGGGAGAGAGAAAGACAGAGTAAGGATCATCAACAGAAAACAAACAACAAACTTCAATTCAAATGAGAAATCTTCCCACTCATCCTTCCTTTCATCTCAAAAACAAGGATCCCAGTGTTATTCAGAGCCTCCTACTAATCCCTGACAGACTGTTCCTCCTCTGGGAATTCCTCAACCACTTCCTTGCCAGGCAGTGATGCTGGTTACCACGCCTACCTGCAGGGGTTGCTTATCTTGGACGGGTGCACGTTGATGTAGGGGGACACAGGCTTGTCCACGAAGGAGCCGAAGCCCAAGCGCAGGTCTGAAGAGTGCTCCGTCATGCGATGGGACAGGGCCACGCCCACTGACTTCAGCTAGTACAGGTAGACAGGTTGAGGAAGGGAGGTGAGAGGGGTGTAGCCGGGGGAGCTGGGCTGACGGAGGGTGAGAATGACTGGGGGGTTCACCTGGTCCAGGTTCTCCTGCATGGAGGCCGACACGTCCACCAGGTAGTAAAGATCCACGGGATACCTCTCATGCTGCTTCACGGCTACTATGAAGCTAGCTTCAGACCCTTCACACACACACACACAGGTCAGATGGTCTCCTGCTTTCAAAGTGACTCACCTGGTTCATTCACTGACCTGAATGTATAAGTGACTGACCTAATCAGCATGAAATGTAAGTGTGTGTAATGCTGGTCTCTCACCTGGTCTGAGAGTGGTGCTGGTCTCTCACCTGGTCTGAGAGTGATGCTGATCTCCCCAGGGGACACCTGCGTGCTGCTAAGCGTGGCGTTGACCTCCACCCTGACCTCTGGCTGCTCAATGAACTCGTAGCCACACCCCCTTCTGGCCAGGTTAACCGCCAGGTCACACTTCTCACTCAGCTCCGCCCCCTCCAGAAAACCCTGGGGGTCAAGGGTCAGGAGTCACTCTGATGTCATGATATGGAGGGACAAAACTTCTCTGTCCACTGCTTCAGCAGACCAGTGAACACGCCAGTAAGCGCATGAGATGCAGATGACTACCACAGAGCATACAGTAACTAAGACATGATTACATAGCGAGGTTGAATATCAGGGCCGCTCCTTGTGTTGTGACTGGGAGGGTGTTCGGCAGCGCCTGGCAGTGACATCACAGTTATGAGGTTTGTCCCAACCATAGCAGATCTATCATGTGCTAGCAGCTTTAGTTGTTTTGACGGGGCTAAAGAAGATTAGCGAACTTTGTGTCCAGTTCACATTGCCCCAACAACGTTCGGCAAGCACCAACAAACCAAACATTCTACTGTTGGGCTGTTGGGTTTCGAATGCTTGGAAAGATAACTGGCCTTTTCACACTGGCCCAACAAATGCCAACAGGCATATCACACCAAACCAACAGAGCCCAACAACTGTTGGCTGTTAGTCTTTATTGGTATTTGGTTGGGCAGTGAGAACTGGCCTTAACTGGAAAAGAAAGAAGGGCCTTCAGGCTACAGACCCACTTCAGGCTACAGACCAGTATGCTAAAATGCCCCCAAAAGCCGGAGTCACTGGTACTTTCCATACCTGCCCCTCTGGCTTCCACCAAGTGAAAGTGATGGTGGGGTGAGGTTAGTGCAACCGGTCATGGTCTAAGTCTCAGGCAGGAGTGGGGGGGGGGGGGGTCGTGGGAAAGCACCTGAGCGGACTTTAACATGCTCCTGTTTAAAGGCTGGTCGCTCTGTTTCCTGCAGCTGCTCTATGTGTCTGGTGGTCACTCTGGTGCACTTTATGGTCTCTCGTGGTCATTAAGTGGGGCAGAGTGGCACTTAACGAGAACCCAGGATTAAACTAGCGCCCAAACACACCGTCTGGTTGAGTGTATGTTTGTTGGGAATGAAACAACAGCATCTGCAGCATTGAACACACACACACACACACAGGTCAGAGGGCATGCCTGCCTGTTTTTAAACACACATTATACACACATGTTTAGGCAACATGAAAGCTTTTGTGCATCACTACTGAGGAATGCATCAGTCTCTTTCTCTTTGTCTGGATGGAGGCCTTTGTCTCGCTCACACACACACACACACACACACACACACACACACAGAGAGCTCTTATCTTACCTCTTGAAAGCACCAAGCACAGTGCGGTCCCTGTCTGAGACAATCTGCACATGACGACACAAGAGAAGAACCACACACACTACCTGCAGAGGAAGACAGAGAGAGGGGGGGAAAAGGATGATTAACATATGAAAGACTTGTTACTATTTAACACTTGTCAGCTATGCACAACAGAAACTTGAAACTTGGTGGTGATGCACATGCCACTTCTCTCCTTTGGAGTTCACAAAGAGGAACACTGAAACAGTATGTGGGAACAGGTGATTTATTAGTCAACTGAACTTCTGTACATGTGCCGGCACATAATTTCCGCTGGTTATACTCATCTGTATGACTCCTTAACAGATGAAAACGAATGTACCACCGGACTTAAAACGATTAAGTAGGCCTACACCATTTAATTTGAGGGTATAGGCCTACTTACCAATGTCTAATTCAGTGAGTATATGTGTCATTGATGAAATGTAGGACAGGAGAGAAATGCTTCAGGTCTCGGAAACACTGATGCGGCTAACAAGCAAGTCTGACCTAATTACACCTGCTCCACGTAGCTGCGACTCACTTTAGCAAGAGCTTTTAACAACAGATCACAACTGATCGACAATATCATGTGGAAATGAACTAATCTGAAAATATGGAGCTTTAATCGTCGTCACAGCAGGATGGAAGACCACCTCTGGCAATTTAAGATTGCATTAAACACCCGACAATAATGTGATGTTATGGCAGGGTATTATTCTATTAAGGTTGCTATCTTTGTAGCCTAAGAGGTTAAATAAACGTTAGATCGTGGTTTAATCTTATTCATTAAGATCACTCACCTGATTTGGAGCCTGGGATGAAGGCAGCGACCAATATAACGACGCAGGACAGCACAACATGCAGAGGGAGGTTACAGTATTTACGTAGCCAGGAAGTCATATTCAGCACCAGGGGCAGAATAAGACCAGTGTAAGACACCGGTTGCAGGCAGATTCCGGTCTCTACTGACGGTGTCCAACAAAAAATCGTGTAACCTACGTTCGCGCTAACAAAAACCAGCCCCCGAAAACCATGGGGCTTTGGGGCATTGTCACCGTTTTTAACCAGCAACCTCTTAATCCTGTAAGGCGTGTAATTCACATCGTTGAAATCAGCTTACCGTGGGAATCCACCGGGCGCGCTCGTATACATGCTAGTGAAAGAAAGTGAAAACTAAGCGGCTGTAGCGGTCGCGCTCTATCCATCTATTCCCGCATGCAGGTGTAGCACTGCCCTGCTTGTCTGTCGTCATAACGTGCGCTTGACGAGATAAACGATTCCAGGCAAGTATTGAGTCAGGCTACTATGTGGATTGAGTCCTGCCCGCTCCTTTGATTCTGCCTGTATGACTACACCAGCGTGCTGAATTAGCTTTTTTTTTAAGCCATCGAGAGAGGAGTTTGTCGATCATTGA